>NW_006922430.1:660197-663787 GCF_000298275.1 Orycteropus afer afer
CCACCAGCTGCCCAGCCACTCAACCAGGCCCAGCCAAGTTGACATACAACATAACCACCACAGGTGTGTAAAGTTGAATAATAGTAGTATTAACTGGTCTTCCTTGTAGGTGTATGGATATTATCCTATCACTGACAGCATTGTACTTCAGGATGGATCTTGAAACATTCTTTGTGAAGATGAATGCCATGCCATTCCTCTTCAATTTGTCATTCCTGGCATAGTAGATCATATGATTGATTCAATATGGCCAATGCCAGTCCATTTCACCCCACTAATGCCTGGGATATCAATCTTTATGTGTTCCATTTCATTTTTGATGACTTTCAATTTTCCTAGATTTATGCTTTGTAGAATGCAGGTGGGGTAGAACTCTGTCAGGAATAGAGTGATGAGTAGACAATTGGTGTGATCACATGGGTCACAGACAGTGTTGGATTAACAGGGTAATCAAGGTAAGCACAGACTGACTTGTGCTTACTAACTAATCTGTAGTGAACAATTTCCTTTTTTCACATCAAAGATCCTGCTTTTAGATATAGTTGACATCTCTCTCCCAACCCCACAGCACCTGCCTACAGAATCAAAGCCTCTTTTGAAATTTACAGTTCCTGACAGAGACAGAGTAGCCAGTAAGCAAAGTAAGCATGGCTTACTTATGTTTACTAACTAATCTATAGTGAACAATTTCACATGGGTTTCACCATATCTTATTGGATAACCCATCCCTGGTCATGGGTGTGAAAGCACTTTGCAAAAATAAAGCTCTCCGGCAGCCTGCAGTTAGTAAACCCTTCTAGGGAAGGGGGACTGAGAATCAACTAAGGGAAAGACCTGCCTGGCTCAGTCTGCTTATATTCCTTTTGCATGCCCTGTGCCAAGTTGAATCATTCAGAACAGGGGATCCTGCTGACTACTATGACTAGCTCAGAGATAGGCACATGACCTAACCAGGGCCAGTCAGAGACTTCCCTGGCATATGTGCTAGGGAAAGAGTATATTCTCCAGGGTGTGGCTCTAGGACTATGAGCTGACCCTAGACAAGGAAAGCAAAGCTAGGGGAGAGTGTATAGTCTGGATGACAAGGCAGAGACAGCCCTCACACCTGAGGGCAGTGGAATAAGATGCTCCAGACATGTAGCTTAAACTTAGGGTTTGGCCATGCCTGGTGCATTCCTGGTGCAGTGAATGGGCTAAGGAGCCTGTAATGTGGGGCCCAGATCAGGTGCCTGGGATCTCTGCCCATGTGGGATTAATGTGGTGGACCAGAAAGAGCTGGGATGTGCCCTATGCTTGAGTCCTGGGAGCCTGGACAGGCTGCCTGCTGTCTGGGGCCAGGTTCCCACAGCTGAGAGGAGTGAGGTTGCAGGCAAGTGACACGGCATCAGGTGTGCTGTTTCTCCTCTAGTGCCAGTGTGGTCATATAAGGCAACTTCTCTTCCTTCTTCCAACCACAGACCAATTCTGTGGTCTGTTCTGTCTCTCTACCCTGCGACCCTCTAACCCTTCATCTGTGGAGTGGGGTGGAAATCCCTTTGGTGCCAGGTTTTACGCACGTGTGTGGCTCATGGTGAGGAACGATCATGGCACTGATCACCAGCTTGCCTAGCGCCTACCATGTGGTGAGTGTCCAGAATTGAGCTAACCCTTAAGGCTTATGTGCCAGCACTACTTTGAGCAACCCCTTCCCACAACCCTATGAGGCAGAATTGTCAACTTCCACTTATCAGTAAAGACACTGGGGGCACAGAGGGGACATCTGGGCCCAAGTTCACACAGCAGTGAGGAGGCTGGGCTGGGAAGTACCCCTTAGACCCTGCCCTACTTTGAATGGGCACCACCACCTTTGTCCCTTCTGCCCTCCTCTCTTTAGTCTCTCTGGAGAAACCCTCTTCTGGGTCCTTTCCTGTCAGTTGATCAATAATATCTCGAGCAGACTTGGCCTGGAAATTCTCAACCAATGGTTTCCTTAGCAACCAGTCCACGGACAGCATTCAGAGGCCCTCTGCTTTCAGATTCAAAACTCAGCTCAGAACATGGAGGGCTACCCTCTGAGGCCAGCTGTTCACACACAGCACCTTTCATCCACCTGGTCAGATGGGCAATGATTGTGTGGCCTAGACTTCATGCCAAGTTGAGGGTGAGCTCAGTTGAGGTGAGTCCTGGAAGAAGGACTGGAGTTGACCTGTAGACATAGGATCTGGGGTCCATGAAAGGGGCTGAAAGCCAAAGATTTGAAGTGAGATGTGTCTATCAGGGATGGTGATGGGGAACAAATGTGTCTATTCATGGTAACAACCTGAAGAGCAAGTACTCTTATCATCCTCAGTGCAAACTCAGTGTACAGTAAGCACCAGCTGGAGCTGGAATTTGAAACCTGCTGTGCTTGTGTGCTCTGGTGGTGTAGTGGATAGGGCATTTGGCTGCTAACCAGAAGGTCAGTGATTCAAACCCACCAGCCGCTCTGAAGGAGGAAGATGAGACATCTACTTCCATAAAGATTTACAGCCTTGGAAATTCAACAGGGGTCACTATGAGTTGGAATCGAATTGATGGCAGTGGGTTTAGTTTGGTTTAGTGTTTGTGTGCAAAACCTAGGCCCTCTTAGAAAGGGGAGCTGAAACAAATGGGCTGCAGGGGATCCCTGGGAGAGGCTGGCTATCCGTAGGCTGGGTGGTTTCTGGAACTCTGTGAATTTAAGGGGACACCAGCAGAGAGAGTTGGGTGGAGGCTTGGAGCCAAAGATATGCTTCCAGCCCAGAGACAGCTTTTCAAGTAGGGCAGATAGGAGAAGGGGCTACCCCTCAATCTATCTCTGGACCTTGGAGGTGGGGGAAGGATGCATTTTTGGGGTTCAAGCCTGTGAAAGTTGTGTTGTCTGTTACTCAGGCAGAAGTGGTTGAATGGAGCCTTAGCTCCTCTGCAGTCCTGGCTGGGCCTGGCCTTGACAAGCCCCAGAATCTTGACTTGCTGAGTTGTACAGAGGGTCTGTACCTGTGACCTTCCTCTAGCTGCTCAGGTGCTGCCTAGTGCTCAAAGACACCTGCCTAGGCATACTTTGCTGGTATGAATGATCTCCCATTCTCTTCTCCCCAGCCGTTCCAGGAAACAAAACAAAACAAAAGAACAACAACAACAACAAACAAGCTAGTTTCCATCAAGTCAGTCCTGACTCATGGTGTCCCATGTGTGTCAGAGTACGCAGAGACTCTGAGTACACTCCCTGCTTTACAGACATACCTAATATTCAGCCTATCCACCATCTATCCACCTGTATACCCATGTTTGCCTTTACTGACAATGCAGTACTGTATGTGCAAAAGGGTTCATCTTTGTTGCCTATACTTTTCATGTACCTCTCTATGTCTTCCTCTTCCTTTGTGCCACCATGTTGATCACTCACATTTGCTACAATGCCCTTCTCTTCACCCAAATCAATACTTATCTCTACCTATCTAACAGTGTTCTCTCCCCTTCCCTCCCACCCCTGATACCCAACAAAGAAAATTTCCTTCTATAGATAAAGCTTTCCTTGACTTTTACAGTAACAGACTAATACAATATTTGTCCTTCTGTGATTGACTTATTTC
>NW_006922430.1:684219-693100 GCF_000298275.1 Orycteropus afer afer
TTCTTCCTCAGGGATGTGTTCTGGGTCTGTGTCTTGCTCCCTTGTTTCTTTGCTTTATCTTGCTTCTTTGTGTGGACCATGATGGTCTGTTGTCTCGGAGACATTGTGACATTGCTGTATTTAGGTCTCTGTTAAGTGTTTGTGAAGAGCAGCCAAGGGTGAGTCAGGCTCTTCTAGGTGACTGTTTATTGTTAGCCTGTTGGTGGAGAAGGAAGTGGTGGTTCTCACTCAGTAAGTGAAGTTGCAGGAGGTGTGAGTGTAGTTGTGTTGTATTGGAACTGTTGCTGTCTTCCACTGAGTTAGATAAAAATAACAATTGAATAACTATAAAAAATAAAAGCACATGGATAAAAAATACACCATGTACTCACACAGGAACAGTAACCAAAAATAGAAAAAAGGGGGAAAAATACCATACAATATATGGGGAGAGGGTAATAAGAGAAAAAAGGTAGAGAAGGAGAATAATGAAAAAAAAAAAGGTAACAAAAATCAAAGAATGGGGTTAACCACAAGAAAGAAAAACAACAAGAACAACAAGAACAACAAGAAAAACCAAAATTGCAACCAGGAACATGGAAAAGAAAAAAGAAAAAACCAGAACCTGGGAGGGGAAGAAAAAAGAATAATAGTAAAAAGGACAAAAGTAGTAATAATATTAGTAGTTTAAAAATAGACAAAGACAAACTGACAAACAGAAAAAAGGAAAAAATAAAAGAAAATTGGGGCAGAGGGGGAAGGGCACCCAGGTTTTGTCTGAGCACATGGGCTGGGATGGAATTCCTGCTGGTCCAAAAGGTAGGTGAGAGTGAGGTATGGCCACATCTCCATTCACCAAGAGGGTGTGGAGTATAACAGTAACAAGGGGAATGTTGCAGTTTTCCAGTTGTCCAGGTCTGGAATGTCCTTGGGGTTCCCAGCAAGTGGAGCCTGTTCATAAGTCCCTGGAATCTGGAAGAATGCTATTTCTTTACATATCCAAAATGGTCAAGCCACTTGTAAACATTTAAAATGGCTGTGCCCTCTGGACAGACAAAAGTCCACAGCTCAGCCTCCCTTCCTCTTCTCTGTTTCCCCTTTTATTCTCCAGCCACCAGAGCAGTCCTCCGTGCAGTCCCTGCCTAGCAGGGCCAATTTTTAGGTTAATTCTTTAATAACCACCACTCAACAATCTCCAAACTGCTGTGCCATCAGGATTGCTGCCAGATCACAGCTCCTTATGTCTCCTTTTTTGGTGTTTTCATGCAAATTCTTCTGCTAGTTGGAGTTTAGTCCACTTCTGTATTCTTTCCTTCAAAGCTCAGGGGCCCAGGATTATCTTCTGTATTTGTGTTAATTGGTTCCCTTTTTCTTTGTTGAAGAGGATCTATGTAGTCTTTCTGCCTATTCTGCCATCTTACCAGAACTCTCCATAGGGTTTTCAATGGGTGATTTTTCAGAAGTATATTGCCAGGTCTTTTTTCCAAGCACCTTTGGGTGGACTCCAGGCTTCAACTTGTAGTTAGCTGCCAAGTGTTAACCATTTGCACTATTCAGGGACTCCTCATGTCTAGTAAACCAAAAAACCAAATCAGTTGCTGACCCCATGTGAGTCAGAGTAGAACTATTCTTCATAGGGTTTTCAATGGCTGATTTGTTTTTGCCAGGCCTTTCTTCCAAGGTGCCTCTGGGAGGGTTCCATTTGCCAAACTTTTGGTTAGTAGACAAGCACTTAACCACTTGTGCCACCCAGGGACTCCTGCCCTGACCACCACTCACTGCCATTGAATCAATTCCAGCTCACAGCAACCCTTTTGATCAGAGTAGAATTGCCCCATAGAGTTTCCAAGGTTGTAAATCTTTATGGAAGCAGACTGCCTCATCTTTCTCCTGTGGAGCTGCTGGTGGGTTCAAACTGTTGACTTTCGGTGAACAGCTGAATGTTTTAACCACTGTGCCACTAAAGCTCCCCTAACCCAGGAGGCAGAAATAGCTACACTCTTTTATTTTTAAAAAGAAAACATTAAGTGTTTTTCTTCTTGCACTATAACTAAGAAACTGAGGCACAGGGTGGTCAAGTTCCTTGCTCAAGACCCCTCCACTGCACTGGGGAAAAGTGAGGGTGGTGGAGGTGAGGGTATTGAACTCAAGCTGTTGGGCACCCAGAGCCCTGCCCCAACCCATCTCCAGCCTCCTTACCAACCGCCTGTGCCTTTCATCCTTGAAAGACTGCTGGCAGGGCTGCATGCACGTGTTCAAGGCTGGGAAGGTCCTTTGGTGCACACCGTACTCAGACCTTGTCCCGTGGCTGGAGGCTGACCTCTTCACTTGCTCTCACCCAGGGGTAGCATTCTGATTTTTGGCCTTTCGCCTGCACCCTCCTGACATCAGCTGATGGTGATGCTCTACCAGAACATGTGGGAATACTTTTTCCCTGTCTCTTCTGGGCTCAATGCCAGCTCTGGAGTCTTCATCCAGCTGTTGCTGGCCCTTCTGGCTGGAGAGCCATGGTGGTCCAGCTTACTGAATGTCTACCCCCTTTTCTGGAAAAAGCTCGACATTGCTTTGGGGGACCACTCTTGCCCACTCACTGCAGGAATACAGGTGGGAACTGCACCAGGCACAAGTGACTCAGACTGGCCATGTGCACACATTACAAAGTGTGGGCTCATCTTCATGTTCCATTTGCTGAGAATAATCACCAAGGTATATAGCTAAATGACCAAAGCAAGTTGCATGTTCTATTTGTGGGGGAGATGGAGAGGTATTATAATATTTGTGTTTATATGTGTGTGGAATATCTCCTGGGAAATATAAGCAATGGAAACCAGTGGTTTCCTCCAGGAGGCTAAGGCAGTAGGAATCAAGGACATGAGAGAAATGTACCTTTTTCTGGATACCCTTTTGTAGTCTTTCAGTCATTTATCATATTTATATGTGTTTTTATTGAAAAAGCAATAAGATAGATTTTTTTTCACAATTATTTTCCTTCCGGTGTTGTTCATGAGGGTGAAAACTAGGAAACAACATAACTGTCCAATTAAAGGGGATTGTTAAGGTAAAAGGCAGTAAGCCATGTGGTGAAATACTATGCACGCACCAAGAATGGATATTTACAAATGATTTATTATGATGGGGGAATTGCTAATTAGAGTGTATCTGAACAAAGCAGATTACAAAATTGTACATGCAGTGTTATCCTGACTATAAAAATAAACAAGAAAGAACATGGGTGGGAAATATGCCAAGCCATGAACGGTGAGTTTCTGGTTGATGTGATTATAGGCAACTCAATATTTTTTCTGTATTTTAAAAAATTTACTGTGATGTATATGAATTACTTTTATGATCTAGGAAAAAACAAAAAAAACACAACACTTCATTTTTTTATAATAATAGGGCTTAAACCAGACAAATCCTCCTTCCCAGAACCCAGGGGAGTTATACATGCTTGCCTTGGGCTTGTACCTTCTGAGCTCTGACCCATCTTCCCTCTTAGGGTGCTGCTTCTCAGCCCTGGTCTGCCTCAGCCCCTAGGGCATGGCATCCAGGGGGCCTGGAGCAAGTATCTAGCCTTGCTTCCCTGGCTGGAGAGAGGGGACGATTTTATAGCTCTTTGGGGAGGGTGCTGTGATGATTAAATGCAATTAATGCAGGTATCTTGCCATGGGACTTGAGAAGAAAGGTTACATTTCTAAAAATTTTGGGGCTTCCTCCTTGGTGTCCTATGAGTCCTAGGGAAAAGGAGATTTGATCCAGGCTGGTGGGCAGAGATGGGAAGGAGTGAGACACATGTGTCCATAAACATTCAGAATCCAGATGGTAGGGGTTCCTGCTGTGGCACAGGAGCTGTCCACAGGCCCCCGGTTATGTCTCCTTATTCCAGCCCTTGAGTCCATTCAAAGGCTGGACAGTGGCTTGGAAAGTAATGATTCCCATGAATCATTACTGTCCTTTGTGCTAGAGGAACATACTCTAGTCCTGGAAAGCCGACTGATTTATTCTCAGGAAACTGTACCAAGCACCAACCCCGGGGCCCAATCCATTCCCATGACTTTTGCTTTTGCTTGGGTTTAAATGCTGGCTTCAGCAAAGTCAATGTAATTGAGCAAATAGTGTCCTCACCTGTGAAATGGGGACATTGATAGTGTTCAGTGTATTGAGCAGTTGTAAGGATTAAGTGAGCTGACCAAGGTTAAAGCAGTACCAGCTGTTAGCTACAGAGTTCTGATGGAGCCAGTGGCCGAGGTCTGTGCCGTAATGGGCACCTGAGCTAACATCTGTCCTGTGCTTGCCTTCTGAGCCTCCCACTGGTGGACCATTGTCCTGCCTGAACCTAAGGTGCCTTCCCCCATGTGGTTTGTTAGTCTCTTAAACAATTTTGGGCTAATGTTAAAAAATTTGTGTGTTTCACAGAAAGATTCTGATTTCTGACCTCTTCAATCTCTGGGAAAGCTCTGGCTGGGGCAGGCAGTGTGGGATTGAAGTCGGGTGTTGACCCAACTTTCTTAGACTTTCAGAAGAGAGGCTTCTGACTCCTTAAGAGGGGTGGGGCAAACATCTCATATCTCAGGTTTCCTGACAAGCCAACATCAGGGAAAGCAGACAGTGCCCACACAAGTTGGCCTAGGGGGTGAAACTCAGGAAAAGGTTGACTACTTCCTGCCTTCCTGCCTGGCAGTGAGGTCCTGGCGAAGGGTTGTCTCCAAATTCACTCCCTGCCAGCTTCTCTGTGGCACAGTTCCTAAATAGAGTTTAAAATATTCTCCAGGGAATATCACGGGCATCTTCCTGGCTCTCTCCTGGAAGTAGCTGTCTCTGCTGAGACCTCCCAGGGCCCTGGAGGTGGTGCTGGGTACAAGGCAGTGTGCTGGCTGTGCATGTGACCCCTCTTCCAGGGATGAAAGCCTGGAGATTCACTGGGTCCCTGCAGGGGCCCCATAAAGTTGTTTCTCCCCTAGCCCCACTCCCAGCCCAGAGATGGCCAGCAAACTCACCAGTGTCCCCTAGAACTTGTCACTCCCTGCCTACCAGCACCCTCTGCCCACAGATCTCTTGACTTCTTGTAGTCCCGCATCCTGCTGTCTTGTTTCTGCAAGGTCTCTCTACATCCACATACTGTCACCACACTTTCCATCTTAGCACATCATTTACACTGATTAATGACACCAGAGAAGCCCCTGCCTTTCTGTCTCACTTTGAAATCTTAATTATATCTATGTAGGTCCCACAGCCTACATCTGTGATGGGGCTTAGTTTCTGCCAGGCTTCTAGGTCTGACCCAGTCTGGCCTGTGGTCCACTGGGACCTCTGATTCATGTTTCCTATTGTCTGCTTTGCCAACCATCAGGCTGGGACACAGAGGGGGACACAAGATTTGATCCAGGCTGGTGGGCAGAGATGGAAAGGAGTGAGACACACGTGTCCATAAACAATTAGAATCCAGGTGATAGGGGTTCCTGCTGTGGCACAAAGAAGCCTAGGATTTGTGGGGGCCCTGAGGAACTTCCTGACCCATCCTGGAGAGCCTAGAAGAGGGGATGCCTAGATGATAAAATGTATTTTGCGGGTAAGGGAGAGAGATTCAGGCAAGGAAAATAGAAGCTGGGAGAAAAAAAAAAAAAAAAAAGGTAAGTTTGAGGAGTGAGGGATAGCAGGAGTGAAGAGAGATAGGGGGTGAGGAGATGAAAGGTGACAAGGGTGAGCTTGCAGCACTGCACATACAGGTGGCTCCTCCTTCAGGTGTATTTTGTCACCTGAGACACAGGCCATGTGCAGGTGGGAAAAAGAACTCAAGCTGGGGGTCTGTCAGAGGAGAGGTATGATCCAGCACTACCATTTCCAGCTGTGTGACCTTGGGCACTCTCTGAGAGAGCATGGGGCAATAGAATGTCCCCACAGTGCATGCACTTTCCCTCTTCTATGTCCCCCAGCCCAGCTCCCTCCACCCAGAAGTTTTTGTCTTTACAGAGGTAGATCGTCCCATCTTCCTTCTTCAGAGCAGCTGGTGGGTTATGAACTGCTGACCTTCTGGTTAGCAGCTAAATGCCTTATCCACTACACCACCAGAACTTCTTGTTAAATGCCACAGGGAGCTGATTTGGCCACTGCCCCACCCTGGATCTTCCCAAGAGGTGAAAGAGAGAGAAAATCACCTCCTTATATCTGTCCTTAACTAAGGGTCAGCTTTAGCTCTGTCCACCTCAGGGAAGGTCACTGCCACAGGAACAAGATAAGTGGGGAAGGGACAGGGAGTGGATCAGTGCCAGGGCTGATGTCCTCTCTCCCCAAGGGGAATTAGTACTTGAGTGAGGACTGTAATTATTCCTGTTTTGGTTACTATCCTGTGTAACAAGCCACCCTAGATTTAGTGCTCATGGCTACTGTGGGTCAAATACTTGGGCAGAACACAGTGGGGATGACCTGTATCTCTCCAAGCTGTCTGAAATATCAGCTGTGAGGTTGGAGGCTGGGGATGACTCATGTGGAGGCCTCTTCACATCCTCTGGCTTGTAGGTTGAGAGGCTTGGAGCCTAGGTCCCCTGACAGGAGCACTTACATGTGGCCTGGGCTACCCCATAGTTTAGCAGCTTAGAGTGCTCAGAATTCTTACAGGAAACCTCAAGACTCCCAGTGCAAGTGTTCCAAGCCTTTTCTGGTCTAGACTCAGAAATCATGCAACATCACTTTCCCTACTTTACAGGTTGAAGCAGTCACAAGCCCATCCAGAGTCAAAGGGAGGACATAGACTCCATCTCTTGAAGGAAAGAGTATTAAAGAATTTGAAGACATGATTTAAAATCACCAAATCATCTGGGAAGATGGCAGTGTGAGCAGTTCTAGGTTCCAAACTTCCCAGCAAATACATAAAAAAATCTGTGCTTGGCCTCAAGGGACTGTGAATTGGCAGGCAAAGGACATCAGTGGGAATATGTAGATGGACATGAATCAACAATACGTCTCATATGGTAGGAATACTTCTTTTCTCACTGTTTCTGGATCTCCTACTCCTGGCACTGTGGACTATTCGCCACTGCAGATTACAGAAAGGGTGCCTGCAGTGGAGCCTGCTCCCCTAGCCAACACACTCTCTGACTATGCACAGGGATAAGTCTTTAGCTCCAGCTTTGAAATCAACAAGACAAATCTCCCTGGGGGTCTGTTTGAGATGTATCCACTTCTCTTCCTCCTGCTCACTCTGATCTCTGGCTCTGAGATAAGTGGGCCCTTACAAAATGGGGATGGCAGCCTTAAGCAGAATGGAAGGCAGTACCCACTCCCACCAGAGGTTCATTAGGTGTGGGTTTCTGAATGAAAATATGGTCACAGAAATGCTGTCTACACAGAGCAGGAAAGTGACAAGGAAGAAAACTGCACCTCTGGTAGATAAATTGGTCAGTGCATGCTTTCTATTCTGATTGGCTGTACTCCCTGGTGAACAGACTGATAAGTGTGTGTTCTCTGTTCTGTTCAGCAGACATAGAAAGACAGAAATTGTGGCATGGACTTTTAAAATGCTAGTTAAAACAGATAGAAGAAGAGAGAGCTATCAAAAAGAGGGAGAAGGAGTTAACCAAGTTTGAAAGTTCTGCCCACCTCAGAGTTTCTTGAAGAAACTAGTGTTGTTTAAAACACCCAACACTGAAGAGAATTAAGAAAGTTAACACCCTGTAAAATAATAAATGTCCTGTCTTCAACAAAACATCACAAGACATAAAGAAAGTGGAAACAGTGACACATCCAAATGAACAAGACATAGTGGAGAAATTGTATTTATGGAAGCTCAAATAATGAATAAAGTGGTAGATATTATAATACAATATTAAACAAGCTCAAAGAACTAAAGGAAATCAGGAAAACAATGCATGAATAAAATAAGACTTTAAATAAAGAGACAGTATAAAAAGAAATAAAACAGAAATATTGGAACTGAAAGAGGTTAACAACTGAAATGATAAACTGATTTGTGCAGGCAGTAAACTGGATCAGGAATCTAAATTATGGAGGCTGAAGAGGAAGGGAGAAGGTTGAAGACTGCTGAACAAAGTTTAATGAAATTATGAAATAAAATCAAGTGAACCAACATACATATAATGAGAATTCCAGAAGAGACAAGAAAGAGAAAGGGACAGAAAGAATATTTGAAGATTGGCAGAAAATTGACATGTTCAAAAAGGACCTGAATCTACAAATGCAAACTAACTCCAAACAGGATAAACTCAGAGAGCCACACTGAGATACATCATCATCAAACTCTCTAAAACTAAAGACAAAAGAGTCCAGAAAGTAGCAAGAGGAAAGCAAATAGTCACATACACAGGATCCAGTAAAATTAAGGGCTGCTTTCTCCTAAGAAAGCTTGGAGACTAGAAGGCACTGGAATGACATATTTAAAGTGTTTGAGTAAAAGAACTGTAAACAAGAATGTTACATCCAATGAAACTATCCTTCAAGAATGAGGGCAAAATTAAGATATTTCCAGATAAACAAAAGCTGGGAGAATTCCTATCCACTAGACAGGTCTTATATAAGGAGCTCGGGTAGCATAGTGCCTAAGGCACTTGACTGCTAACCAGAAGGCTGGCAGTTCAAACCCACCAGCCACTCCTCTGAAGGAAGGTTGGGCAATCCTACTTCTGTAGTGATACTGCCTCGGAAACCCAGGGAAGGTTGCTATGAGTCGGGGCTGACTTGATGGCACATAACAACAAGAACAGCAACAGACTGGTCTTATAAGAAATGTTAATAAGAGTCCTTTTGATGAGAAAGAAAGGATACTGAAAAGTAACTCAAAGCCATACAGAGAAAGATTCCATTAGAGATAATTCCATGGGCAAATTTTAAGATATTTTGCTTGGTAATTCGAGTGATTATATTCTTCATACTTTACTGTAACAAATAC
>NW_006922430.1:694695-743321 GCF_000298275.1 Orycteropus afer afer
ATACTGCTGCAACTGTTTTTGAATTATCTTCAGTAAGATTTTACTTGCATGTGATATTAATGATATTGTTTGATAATTTCAACATTCTGTGGGATCACCTTTCTTTGGAATAGGTACAAATATGAATCTCTTTTAGTCAGGTGGCCAGGTAGCTGTCTTCCAAATCTCTTGGCATAACTGAGTGAGTGCCTCCAGTGCAGCATCCATTTGTTGAAACATCTCAATGGGTATTCTGTAAATTCCTAAAGTTTTGTTCTTCACCAGTTCCTTCAGTGCAGCTTTGACTTCTTCCTTCAATATCATTGGTTCTTAATCATATGCCACCTCCTGAAATGGATGAACATCAACCAATTCTTTTTGGTGCAGTGACTCTGTGTATTCCTTCCATCTTCTTTTGATGCTTCCTGCCAACCCCAAGCAAAAAGCAGCCCCAAGCCCCAGGCCCACCTACCTCAGATCTCAGCTTTAAAATACAGCCACTTCCAGGCAAAAAGCAGCCCCCAAGCCCTGGGGCTGCCTACCTCAGGCCCTGGTTTTAATAAAGAGCTGCCCTCAAGGGAAAAGTAGCCCCCAGCTCTGGGTCCACCTACCTCAGGCCCTGGCCTAAAAATAGAGCTGCTCCTAAGGCAAAAGCAACCTCCAAGCCCGGGGCCCAAGGTAGGTGGGCCCTGGCCTTAATATAGAACCACCACCAAGTGAAAAGCAGCCTCCAAGCCCTGAGCCTGCCTACCTCAGGTCCTGGCCTTAATAAAGAGCCACCCTCAAGTGAAAAGCAGCCCCCAGCTCTGGGCCCACTATCTCAGGTCCTGGCCTTAATAAAGAGCCACTCCCAAGGAAAACACAGCCCTAGCCTTGGGCCCACCTACCTTGAGCCCTGGCCTAAAAATAGAGCTGCCTCCAAGTGAAAGCAGCCTTCAAGCCCTGGGTCCACCTACATCAGGCCTTGGCCTTAATAAAGAGCCACCCCCAAGTGAAAAGCAACTCCCAGCCCCAGGTTCACCTACTTTGGGTCCTGACCTTAATATAGAACCAAACCCAAGTGAAAATCAGCCTCCAAGCCCCCAGCCTGCCTACCTCAGGCCCTGGCCTTAAATAGAGCCACTCCCAAGTGAAAAGCAACCCCCAAGCCCCAGGTCATTGGTGTTTATAGTGAATATAAATGGACTAAATGCTCCAATCAAAAGGTAGGAAGTGGCAAAATGGTGTTTTAAAAAAGAAAACATAATCTGATTATATGCTGTCTACAAAAGACACATTTTAGGCCCAAGAACACAAATAGATAGAGAAAGAAGAATGGGGAAAATATGCAGGCAAGAAATAACCAAAAGAGAGCTAGAGTGGCAATTTTAATATCAGACAAAATAGACTTTAAATAAAAATCTGTTAGAAGAGATAAAGAAGGACATTATTTAATGATAAAAGGGTCAATTCATCAAGAAGATATAACTTTATACATACATATGCACCTAATATTGGCATGCATAAATATATAAAGCATGTTGTTGTTGTTATGTGCTGTCGAGTCAGCCTCAACTCATAGCAACCCCTCCTTGGGTTTCCGAGGCAGTATCACTACGATAGAAATGAAGGGAAAAATAAAAGCTCTACAATAATAGCTGGAGACTTTAACACACCAATTTCAATAATGAACAGAACATCTAGAAATGATCAATAGGGAAACAAAACTTGAGTGACACTATAAACCAATTAGACCTAACAGACATCTATAGAACACTTCACTCAACAGCATCACAGTGTACCTTATTCTCCAGTGCACATGGATAATTCACCAAGATAGATCACATGTTAGGTCATAAAGCAAGTCTCAATAAATTGAAAAAGATTGAAATCACACAAAGTATCTTCTCTGGTTATAATGGAGTGAATTTAGAAATTAATAACAGAAAGATACCTGGAAAATACACAAATATATGAATATTCAACAATACACTATTAAATGACCAGCTGGCCAAGGAAGAAATCAAAAGAGAAATCAGAAAATACTTAGAGTCAGCTTCATCTACCCTGAGATTATAAGAACTAGATGGTAACCAGCTACCACTACTGACAATTCTAATCAGGGCCACAATAGATGGACCCTGATAGAATAGGAGAAAAATGTGGAACAGATTAAAGTTCCTAAACAAGAGCAACAACAAATGCAGGATTGATTGAGACTGGAGGACTCCCCAAGAGTAATTGCCCTGAGAAGCTCTTCAAACCTTGAACTGAAACTAAGCCCTGAGGTCACCTTGTAGCTAAATAACAAATAGTGATTATCACCCATAAGTAATGTGCTCCTTTGAAAAATCTCCTATGTGAGATGGTCATGTATTGAATTGTGTCTCCTAAAAATATGTGTCAACTGAGCTGGGCCATGATTCTCAGGGTTTGGCAGTTATGTAATGATGTAACCATTCCCTATGATGTGATCAGCCAATCAATTGTAAGGGGATTAAGGTGGGATGCAACACCCTTACCCAGGTCACAGCCCTGGTATGGTGTAAGGGGAGTTTTCCTGGAGTGAAGCCTTCATCACCTTTTTTTTTTTTTTTTTAATTTGAAAAAGATAGAGAAGCAAGTATATAGAAAGGGACCCAGCTACCACCAAGAAAGAAGAGCCTGGAGCAGATTGTATCCTTTTGACCTTGAGTTCCTGCACTGGAAACCTCCTAGACTAAGAGGAAGAGTGATACCAATACACATCTGAATCTCCAAGGAATGCTGTGTCCACCGATGTTGAAAGGAGACAAGGGCTTTCCTCCAGAGCTGACATAGAAAACCTTCCTCTAGAGCCATCACTCTGAATTTGGACTTCTAGCCTCCTGAATGGGAGCTCTCGTAGTGTAGTGCCTAACGTATCTGACTGCTAATCAGAAGACTGGCAGTTCAAACCCACCAGCCACTCTTCATGAGGAAGATTGGGCAATCTACTTCTATAGTGATACTGCCTCAGAAACCCAAGGAGAGGTCACTATGAGTTGGGTCTGACTCAATGGCAGTGAGTTTTGGTGGGCCTCCTAAACAGTGAGAGAATAAATTTGTGTTTGTTAAAGCCATCCACTTATGATATTTCTGTTATAACAACACTAAATAACTAAGACAGAATTTGGTGCCAGAAGTGGGGTGCTGCTTTAACAGATATCTAAAATGTGGAAGCAGTTTTGGAATCAGATACTGAGTACATGCTGGAAAGGTTTTAAGGTGCCTAATAATAAAGCTTAAATTGCCTTGATGAGACTGTTGGTGGAATTATGGATGTAAAAGGCAATTCTGGTGAGGGCTTAGAAGGAAGTAAGAAGAGTTGTAACATCAGAGATGATGCAGATGGTGAGAAGAAGTGGTAGAGAAATGGCAGCAGCAGAAAAAAGGAGACCAGTGTGAGAATGTGCAGGAGCTGACTCATGGAGCAAGAGAGCTGAGTGCTTTGGAGCTGAAGCTTACTGGCAAAGTGGGGTGCTTCTGGGCACTTACTGATAGAGCTAAAAAGCTTTGTAATACTTGCCCAAGAAGGGCAGAGGCCAGGTCAGTGCAAGATGCCCAATAGACTGAGGGACTGAGAGACTAAGGAATCAGGAAGCAGAAACTGAAAAGACAAGGAGCATGGGTAGCAAATCTGCCTTGTTTTCAAAAGGTAAGGCCAAGAACTCTTAGGGTCTCAAAGGGTAGGAGTATGGCATGCTGGATTTCAAAGGGTAGGATTATGGCATGCTGGATTTCAAAGGGTGAGGCCACAGACTCCTAGGTTTCAAAGAGTCAAATCTTCACTGGTGTGGTTCCAGAATGTGGGGCTACCATTCATAAATGTCAGGGGGATGGGGCTGGATCCACTGCCTGAAGCTGAGTGGGTGGGACTACCATGCCCAGGGAGCAGAAGAATGGGGCCTGCTGGACCTAAGGGGGTGAGATTGGTACTCAGTTGGACTAGGAGAATGGTGCCACCCAAAGCCAGGGGAGCAGAGTTGCCTGGAAGGCAGAGCTGAAGGCCAGGGCCAAGGGGCCTTTGCTCAGGATCTAGAGACTATGGCCAGCACCTAGAATCTGGTGGGCAAGGCCATTGCTTAGATGATCTCAGAGAAAAGAGGATTTTTTTTTTTTTTTCAAGACTTGAGAGCTAACATAAATTGTTCCATTGGCTTTTTTACTTGCTTGGTGTCCATTATTCCGTCTTTACCTCTAATTACTCCAATTTGTGCCTGTTCTACCATTATACTTTGGAAGGAGATAGCTTATATTCTAGATTCACAGATGAAGAGAAATTTTGACCCATGATGGAATTTGGACTTTCAGGATGATATGATGGGGTGAATGTATTTTTCCTGTGGTAAAGACATAGATTTTGGGGGGCTAAAGGGTAGAATGTCAATTTTGTCCCCCTGAAATTTGAGTCAACTTGACTGGGCCATGATTCACAGTGGTTTGGCATTTATATAAGGATGTAATTTAGCTGTTATGTAACGATGGAATCATCCTCCATGATGTGCTCTGATACGATCAGCGAGTCAATTGTAAACAGATTAGAGTAAGACACAACATCCTTACTCAGGTCTTAGTCCTGATCTGATGTAACAGGAGTTTTTCTGAGGTGTAGCTTGCATCACTTTTTATGTTACAAGAGACAAAAGGAGAGAGAAATGAGCAGAGAGGGAGGGACCTGACTACTACCAAGAAGGAAGACCTGGGAGCAGAGTATGTCCTTCAGACCCAGGGTTTCTGCACTGAGAACATCCTAGACCTGAGAGAAGATTGATGCCAAGACATGGGGGTCCCCAAGGAACATTGAGCTCATAGATGTTGAAAGAAAACAAAGGTCTTCCTCCAAAGCTGGCAGAGTGAGAAAACCTTCCTCTAGAGCTTGCACTCAGAATTCACACTTCCAGCCTCCTATATTATGAGAGAATAAATTTCTGTTTGTTAAAGCCATCCACTTGTGATATTTCTGTTATAGCAGCACTAGCTAACTAAGACAGAAACCAAACAATCAGCATTTACTTTAAAACAAAGATGAGAAGGTATAGAGTCAGGGAAGCAGATTAATGGAAACAGAGCAACCAGAAAGGAAATAATGAGAATGTTCATGCATTGTGAAGAATTTCATCAAAGTCCCTGAATAATTTGTTAGAAATTGTTGAATGGAAACCCAATTGCTGTGTAAATCTTCACCAAAACACAATAAAATATTATTTTAAAAAAGATTAGATTCTGACAAAATAACACTCCAGCTTGTTCCTATTGTGGATGTGAAGAAACTCTCAGAAAAGTCTGCAGGACTCATAACCATAGCAAAGATTTCCTTTTGTTTTTATGGATGCAGCTCTCTAGAAAAAAGTAAATTTGAATTGCACCATAAGTGTAGGTTTTAAAACACATGAAAGTGATCTTGATGCATTTACTACTGTCATTAGCAATATGGAAATGTGTCTATTTTCTCGGCCCATGTATTTACTGTATTAAGTTATATCAAGAATGCTTTGAAACAGAACTAAAAATTGTGTTAATGGCTACTTTGACTAGATTATATTAATAACTAAATTAGATGAATGCTAGAACATTTCTTTCAGATTTTAATATTCTAAGTCAACTTAAAAGTTTGAAAAACAAAATATTTAAAGCAAACAAAAAGAAAAGCACAACATATCAAAACTTATGAGATTCAGCAAAAGCAGTGCTTAGAGGGAAATTTATAGCTATATCTACACTAAAAAAGAAGAAAGGTCATGAGTCAATAACCTAATATTACAACTTGGGAATTAGAAAAAGAGGAGCAAACCAAATCCAAAGCAACATGAAGGAAGGAGATGATAAAGATCAAAGCAGAGATGAATGGAATAGAGAATAGAAAAATAATATAAATAATCAATGAAGCCAGAAGCTTGTTCTTTGAAAAAATCAATAAAATTGATAAAGCTTTAGCTAGATAAACAAAGGGAAAAAGACAGAAGATGGAAATATCTAAAATCAGAAGTGAAAGTGGAGGCATTACAACTGATCTTACAGAAGTAAAAAAGGATCTTAAGAGAATACTATGAACAATTGCTTGCCAGTAAGTTAGATAATGTAGATGAAATTGACAAATTCTTAGGAACACATAAACTTCCTACATTGACTCAAGAAGAAATAGAAGATTTCAACAAATCCATAACAAGTAAAGAAATTCAATCAGTAATCAAAAACCCTCCCAACAAAGAAAATTCCTAGACCAGATAGCTTCACTGGGGAATTCCAAATTGAAGAAGTGATTCCAATCCTTCTTAATCTTCTTCTAAAAATGGAAGAGGAAAAAACACTTCTAAACCCATTCTATGAGGGTAGCATTACTCTCATATTAAAGCCAAACAAAGACACCACAAGAAAAGGAAACTACAGGCCAATATTCCTTATGATATGTTGTTGTTATGTGCCGTTGAGTCACACCTGACACATAGCGACTTACTTGGGTTTCCGAGGCAGTATCACTATGGAAGTAGATTGCCCAACATTCCTTCTGAAGAGTGGCTGGTGGGTGTGAACCACCAGCCTTCTGGTTAGCAGTCAAGTGCCTTAGGCACTATACTACTAGAGCTCCTTTATGAATACAGATGAAAAAATCCTTAAGAAAATATTAGCAACCCTAAAACATATTAAATGTGCTATATGCAAAGACTGAGTGTGATTTATCCCACAAATATATTAGTATTACACACACCACATTATTTTTAATGCTTCACATTAATAGAGCAAAGGAATAGAAGCACATGATTATTTCAATTGATACAGAAAAGGCATTTGACAAAATCCAACACCTTTTCATGATAAAAGTACTCAGTAAGATAGGAACAGAAGGGAAATTCTTCAATATGAGAAAAGGAATTTATGAAAAACCCACAGTTAACATCATGCTGAATGGAGAAAGACTGAGAGATTTCTCCCTGAAATCAGGAGCTAGACAAGAATGCCCAGTTTCACCACTGCTTTTCAATATTATACTGAAAATTCTTGCCAGAGCAATGAGACAAGAAAAAGGAATAAAACATATGCAACTCAGCGATGAAGAAATAAACATATCCCTTTCCATAGACGAAATAACCCTATGTATAGAAAATCTCTAAGAATCCACAAAAAGCTTCTAGACAGGATAAAAAGTCAACACACAAAGTTCAGTCAGGCTTTTATGCATTAACAATTAGCAATATGAAAAGGAAATTAAGGAAACAATTTTATTTATAATAGTGTCTAGAAGAATAAAATACCCATGAATAAATTTAACCAAGGAAGTGGACACATTGTACACTGAAAACTGTAACACATTACTGAAAGAAATTAAATAAGACCTAAACATATAGAAGACTCATTTACAACCTGTGATAAGCTGATGACACAACTTTGCTTGCTGAAAGTGAGGATGACTTGAAGAACTTACTGATGAAGATTGAAGACTACAGTCTGCAGTATGGATTACACTTCAATATAAAGAAAACAAAAATCCTCACAACTGGAGCAATAAACAGCATCATGATAAATAGATTAAAGATTGAAGTTGTCAAAGACTTCATATTACTTGGTTCTACAATCAACACCAACGGAACCAGTGGTCAAGATATCAGACATCATATAACAACAAACAAAATGCAATGTACTGCCATCAAGTCAGATCTGACTCATAGTGATCCCTCCTTGGTTTCCAACGTGGTATCTCTATGGAAAGAGATTATCCAACCTTTCTTCTGAGGAATGGCCAGTGGGTTTGAATAGTCAGCTTTCTGGTTAGCAGTCAAATGCCTTAGGCACTCTGCCACCAGAGCTCTCGGACATCATGTAGCACTGGGAAAATCTGCTGTGAAAAATCTATTTCAAGTGCTGAAAAGCAAAGATTTCTCCTTGAAGACCAAGGTGCGCCTGACACAAGCCATGGTATTTTCAATTGCCTAATATGCATGTGAGAGCTGGACCATGAATAAGGAAGACTGAAGAAGAGTTGATGCTTTTGAGTTGTGGTACTGGTGAACTGTTAAAAGAACTAACAAATCTGTCCTGGAAGAAGTATAGCTGGAATGCTTCTTGGAAGCAAGAATGGCCAGACTTCATCTCACATACTTTGGTCATGTTGTAAGAAGGGACCATTCCCTGGAGAAGGATGTCATGCTTGGTAAAGTGGGGGGCCAACAAAAAAAGGGAAAGGCCCTCCACAAGATGGATAGACACAGTGGCTGCAATGATGGGCTCAGGTATAGCAAGGATTGTGGGGCTTGCACAGGCCTGGGCAGTATTTCGTTCTGCTGTACTTAGGATCATTATGAGTTGGAGACAACTCGATGGTGCCTAATAATAACAACAAAACCTAAGGAAGGACATTCTGTGCTCATGGATCAGAAGACTTAATACCATTCCACCCAAAGCAATCTGTAGTTTCAATGCAATCCCCATTGTTTTGGTTATCTGGTGCTGCTCTGACAGGAATATATGACAAATGGGATGGCTTTAATAAACAGGAGTTTCTTCTCTTACAGTTTTGGAGGCTAGAAGTCCAAGTTCAAAGCGCTGGGCCCCAGGGGCTGAGTGAAAGCCCCTAGACCTTGGGCTTCAGTTCTGCCTCTTGCTCCTGGCCCACTGAAGCTAGAGGCATCTCTTCACTCAGGCAGTTTCTAGCTGCTGAGGCTGACAAACCCAAGGTGGAAAAGTAAAAAGGCACAGGCCATTGATTTAAATCCATTAAAAGTCCCAAGATCGGCAGAACATAGCAGGCTGCTGAATGAAGACATACAGAGTCCAAGCATCCAAAAAGCTGTAGACCATTCCCAGAGCTTCTCCTTATATACTGGAAGCAGACCATATCCCTAAAGCAGCTACTCAGTTTCTTGCAGCAGATTCCACCACGGAGTTGATTGCCAGTCTCATCATGGGGAGTAACTACCACCAGCTACCCAGCCACTCTAAACCAGGCCTAGTCAAGTTGACATATAACCTTAACTACCACACCCATAAAAACTTTAAAAGTCTTCTTTGTAGAAATAGAAATGCCAAACCTCAAATTTGTATGGAACTGTAAGGGGTCCCAAATAGCCAAGGCAATTTTGAAAAAGAAGAACAAAGTAGGAGGACTTATACTTCTTGACATCAAAATATGTTTTAAAGCTACAATAATTAAAAGAGTCTGGTACTGATACAATGATAGACATATCAGAAGAAAGATGGGGCAATCCACTTCCATAGTGATACTGCCTCATAAACCCAAGGAGGGGTCGCTATGAGTCAGGGCCGACTTGACAGCACATAACAACAACAACATAGATCAAAGGTATAGAATAGAGAATTCAGATATAAATCCATACATCTATGGTCAATTGATTTTTGGTAAGGGTTCTGAGCCCATTCAATAGGGGAAAGAATAGTCTCTTTAATACATGTTTTCTTTACAAGCAAAAGGATGAACCTGAACTCATATGAAAACTAACTCAAAATAGATCAAAGACCTAGAGGTAAGAATGGAAACCATAAAACTCTTCGAAAAAACATAGAGCTAAAGCTTTAGGACCTAGTTTTTAACAATGAATTATTAGATATGCAATGTACTAGTGGCATCAGAGGTCCTCTGACTTTAGGAGGAGGAAAAAAAATCACCAGGAAGATCAGCCCAGAGCTGATGCCCATAAAATATAGGTCAGATATACCTCCACTCTCCATTTTTTTTCCCCACCAATTCTGACACCAATCATCCTTCCCATGGCACTATGCTTCTCTGCTGGGTTCAGTAATTCATTGCAAAGGCCACACAGAACCCACAAATCATACTCACAGTTATAAGGTTTATCAGGGAAGTAACAAGCTACAATTTGGAATCAGGATCAACTTGGAAGTAACAAGAACATTGCAGGACAGGATAAGTTTCATAAATCAGGACAGCTTCTACCAGGACAACTCTCAGCTCCTTTTTTGGCCATGCCCCACAGGTAGGCTGCATTTCTCTGCTGGCTAGCCTCCTCTTGGGTGGGCTAGCCTCTTCTCAGAAATGCCAGCCAGTGGCTGCTTCTGCCAGGCTCCTCTTGACCTCTGCCCTGCTTAGGCAAATATTATAGCTCTTTAGTTCCACTGACAAGTGCTCAGAGGCACCCTGCTCTGACAGCAAGCCATTTGCCTGAAGACACTCTTACTCCATGGATTGGTAAGCCCACTGTAGCTGCATTGTTCCATGGATCAGGAAGCCTACTGCGGCTGTCTCACACCAGTTGCCTGGTTCCCACCACTTGTACTTTGTCACTTGTGCTGCTGCACTTGTCTCACATTGTCTCACACTGTCTCTTGCTGCCTCCAGTGTTATAGTTCTCTCCCTCCTGGGTTTAGAAGGTCCTCAGCACAGGGACCCTGGCTCCAAAGGCACAGGCTATTCTTCTTGATGGTAGTGAGATCTCCTTCCAACCTCTATGGGATTAGCATTTATAATCCCAGCAGGAAGGCAACACTGACCAATTACCTTGCTAAATCATAGTCACTTAATTTGCATAGTAATCAGTCAATCCCCCAAAAGAGATTTATGCACCTTATTTGTGTAGTAAACTATTCAAACCCTGTCAAAGCTTTAAGCATCTTATTTGCATAGTGTATTATCTAATCCCTGCAAGGGCCTTATGCATCTTATTTGCATAGTAAACTGTCAAATCCTTGCAAGCTCTATAAAATAGACCAATCACAGGACAAGCTGCAGCCCAACCAATTATTTTTTGGCATAACTACAAACCTGGGGCGAGAAAGATCATATATAAAGAGAAAATCACTGCACTGCAAGTATGACATTAAAAGCACAAGCAACAAATGACAAAATAGATAAATGGGACCTCAACAAAATTAAAAAATTTGTTTATCAAGTGACTTTATCAAGAAAGCAAAAAGACAACCCACAGGTTGGGAGAAACTTTTGGAAACTATATTGAATCACTATGAGTTGAAATAGACTCTTTGACACCTAACAATAATAAAAACATATATTGGATAAGGGTTTAATATCTAGAAAAAAAATATGTGAAGGTGTCTTAAAACATAACAACAAAAAGACAAACAATTAAAAATGGGTAAAGGATTTGAATAGAGATTTCACCAAAGAAGATAAACAAATGACTAAAAAGTACATGAAAAGATGTTCAATGTCTTTAGTAATTAGGAAAATGCAAATCAAAACTATGACAAGATACCACTTCACACTTGCTGGTATGACTGTGATAAAAAAAATGGAAAACAACAGATATTGGTGAGGATGTGGAGAAATGTTGTTGTTGTTATGTGCCGTCGAGTCGAACCCGACTCATAATGAACCCTCCTTGGGTTTCCGAGGTGGTATCACTACGGAAGTAGATTGCCCAACCTTCCTTCCGAGGAGTGGCTGGTGGGTTTGAACCACCAGCCTTCTGGTTAGCAGTCAAGGGCCTTAGGCACTATGCTACCAGAACTCCTAGGAACCTTCATTTGCTGCTAGTAGGATTGTAAAATAGTACAGTCACTGGAGAAGACAGTTTGGTGGTTCCTCAAAAAGTTAAGTTTAGAACTTCTGTAAGACCTAGCAATTCTACTTGTAGATTTATGTCCCCTCCCCCAATTGAAAGCAAGAACCCAAGCAGATACTATTACATCAATGTTCACTACAGCACTATTCACAATAGCCCCAAAATGGAAACAGCCTAAATGTCCATCAACAGATAAATGGATAAATAAAATGTGGTTTATCTATGTGATGGAATATTATTGTGGTGGTTAAGTTTGTGTGTCCACTTGGCTGGGCCTGGTTGAGTGGCTGGGCAACTGAATGTAGTTATTCCCCGTGGTGAGACTGGTAATTAACTCCATGGTGGAATCTACTGGAGCATCTGAGTAGGTGTTCTGGGTATGTGGTTTGCTTCCCATATATATGAAATAGCTTTGGGAATGGTCTCTAGCTTATGGCATACTTAGACCCTGCATGTAGCCATGTCATTGTTCAGCAGCCTGCCATGCTCTGCCGACCGTGGAACTTTCAATGAACTTGAATTAATGGCCTGCCATGGTGGTTTGGTAACATCAGGACTGTGTCTTTTTACTTGTCAACCTTGGGCTTGTTAGCCTCAGCAGCCAGCAGCTGTCTGAGTGAAGAAAAGCCTCTAGCTCCAGTGGGCCAGGAGCAGGAGGCAGAGCTGAATCCAAAGGCTGAGAGACTTTCACCTAGCCCCTAGAGCCTGGCATTTTGAACTTGCACTTAAAGCCTCCAAATTGTAAGAATAAACTCCTGTTTGTTAAGGCCATCCCACTTGTAGTATATTCCTGTCAGAGTGGCACAAGGTAACCAAAACAATTACTTAGCCATAAAGAGAAATGAAGTTCTGACACATGTTAAAACATGGATAAACATTGAAAACATTATGCTGAGTGCAATAAGTCAGACACAAAAAGATAAATATTGTATGCTCCCACTTATATGAAACATAAAGAATAAGCAAATGTATAGTGACCAAAGTTTATTAGTGGTTACTAGCAGTGGGTGTGAGGAAGGGGGAAAGAACTTTCATTGCTTAGGGGACACTGAGACTAGAGGGCACTGATGGTATAGTTTGAGACTGGATAAGGGTGATGGTTGAACAACATGATGAACATAATTAATGCCACTGAATTGTACATGTGAATTTTGTTGAAATGTCAAATGTTTTCTTACATATACATTTACCACAACAAAAGAGAAATCATTCAATCCTCTTTCTTAGAGTCTGAGCAGCACTTCTGGTGTAAATCAGGCATTGTGTAGTTTCTGGGATTCTTGGCATAATTCCACAATGCAGGCCTGTTTCCACCATTGGTACTTCACTTATTTTACTTGAAGGTCTTATTCCTGTTAAAAATGTGATATATGTAGCTTTCAAAAGTAGATCATCTAATATAATAACAAAAGCAAATAGCAAAAGACAAAATAAATAAATGGAATCTCATAAAAATGAAAAACTTTTGTTCATCAAAAGACATTACCAAAAAATCAAAAAGACTTACCAACTGGAAGAATATCTCTGGAAACCATGTATCTAAAAAGAGTCTAATGCATAAAAATATATATAAAACTTTGACAATGCAACAACAAATGGACAAATAATCCAATCATAAAATGGGCAGAGGACTTGAAAAGATATTTCATCAAAGACGACATTCAAAAGACCACTGGACACATGAAAAGATGTTCAGTGTCATTAGCTATCACAGAGATGCAAATCAAAACCACAATGAAATACCTTTTCACTCCCACTAGGATGGCTAAGGGAGCTCTGGTAGCATAGTGGCTAAGGCACTTGACTGCTAACCAGAAGGCTGGCGGTTCAAACCCACCAGCCACTCCTCGGAAGGAAGATTGGGCAATCCTACTTCCGTAGTGATACTGCCTCGGAAACCCAAGGAGGGGTCGCTATGAGTTGGGGCCGACTCAACGGCAAATAACAACAACAACAACAGGATGGCTAAAGGAGCTCTGGTGGCATGGTGGTTAAGGCATTTGGCTGCTGGCCAAAAAGTTGATGGTTTGAAACCCCCAGCTGTTCTGTGGAAGATAGATGACACAGTCTGCTTTCATAAAGATTTACAGCTTTGAAAAGTCAATGGTGGTTGTTATGAGATGGAATTGCTTTGATGGCAATGAGTTTGTTTTTTTTGAGGATGGCTAAGATAAAAATAAAAAGAGAGAGAGAGAAAAAATAGCAAACATTGGCAAGGATGTGGGGATATTGGAACCCTTATTTATTGCTGGTAGGAATGCAAAAGGATACAGCTGTTAATGAAAACAGTGTGGCAGTTCCTCAAAATCTTAAAAATAGAACAACCATAAGACCCAGCAATTCCACTCCTAGGTATACATCCACTTCTCACTTATTGACATAGTTAGGTTCCAAAGATCAAGTTGTTAGGGGAAAATCAACACATGTAAAAATGGAGTATCACCACATCAGATCACAAAATGGAGGATTGCATCATTACATAACTGCAAAATTACATCACTATATAATTGTCAAATTACATCATTACATAACTGCCAAACTGCTGAGAATCATGATCCCACCAAGTTGACACATAACTTTAACTATTACAGCCAGCATTACTCTTGCCTTACACCTCAGCATTTGTTACTGCCATATAATTAATTGGATAGTAGATTTTTATTGTTGTCATAAATGCAAATGTTAGATAACAAAATAGTCAGTAAGTGAGGAATAGGTGAAAGCAGAGACTAAAAGAGAGACAGGCACACTAATATTCATTGCAGCACTATTCACAGTAGCCAAAAGGTGGAAATAACCTAAATGCCTTGACAGATGAATGGATAGCATAATGTGATACATACATACCGTGGAACGCTACTCAGCCAGTAAGAAAAATGAAGTCTTGATACATGCTACAGTGTGGTTGAAGCTTGAAGATATTTTGCTGAGTGAAATAAGTCAGTCACAAAGGGGCAAATATTGTATGACATTATTTATAAGCAAGAAAAGACAGGTATAGAGAGATTACCAGAGGTGGGAGGAAGGGGAAAAGAGGTTAATAGTGATAGAAAAACGGCATCGATTAAGGATAGGGCTGCAAAGCTGATTATGGTGATTTCTGTCAATAAGTTGTACAACTGTAAAAAGTCGAATTTGCAAAAGTTGTGTGATAGATCTATTTCCAATGCCAAGAAAGAAAGAATGAACAGCTGCTGAGACTTCTTAAATACAGCCATCTTTCATTGAAGATGGTGTATTAAATTTTCCTACTATTGTGGAGTTCTTTATTTCTCTTTTCAATTCTGTTAAAGTTTGAGGTATGTATTTTGGTGTTCTTTTATTTATTGCATAGATATTTATTATGGTTATATTCTCTTGTTGGATTGACCCTTTAATCATTACATAATGTTCTTCATTGTCTCTTATGGTGGTTTTTGTCTTAACATCTATTTTATTAGAAATTAATATTGCTACTCCTCCTCCCTATTGATTGCCATTAACTTCATATATGTTTTCCAACTTTTGATTTTTAGTCTATTTTTGTCTTTGTGTCTAAAATGTGTCTCTTGTAGACAGCCTATTGATGGGTTATGTTTTCTTCTCCATTCTGCAACTCTCTGTCTTTTGATTGGTGCATCTAACCCATTTACATTCAGTGTAATTATTGGCAAGTATGAATTTATTGTTTTCATTTTGCTGTGTGTGTTTTTTGTGATGCTGTTGGTTTCTTTGTTACATATGAATTTCTGTGCTGAGCTCATTGTTTATGGATTTTCTTATAATTTCCTTTGTTGTTATTGTTTTAGTATCTGGTAAATATTTATGACTTTCTTCTTTCTTATTTTGATGAGAAGGTTTATTAATTTTCTTTGCGGTTACTCTGTGATTTATTATTTTCTTTCCAAGTTAAAACAGTCCATTCTATCTTAATTCACCTTGACTTCTTCTCCATTTAGAAGTTCTGTAACTACACTATTTATTCCTGCATTTTGCTTTGTATTTGTCCTCTTTTACAAATTGATATCTCTGGTTCTCTGTTTCAGTCTTGTAGATTTATTTTACTTTGGATACTTCAACATCTGGATGGTTTTCTGGTGATGTCATGTGTGTTACTTTAAGGTTGTTGTCTGCTATTGTTGGTTCTCTGTCTGAAGCACTGCCTTTAGTATCTCTCCTGGTTGGTCTGGATTTTAAAAATTCCCTTAGTTTCTGTTTATCTGGAATATTGTCCCAATTTCACCAACATATTTGAGGAACAATTTTGCTGGATATAAAATTCTTGGTTGGCAATATTTTTCTTTCAAGGTTTTATATATGTCATCCCATTGACTCTTTCCCTTCATGGTTTCTGCCAAGAAATCAAAGCTTAGTCTTGTTGGATGGCCTTTGTAGGTACTTTTCATTTTTTTCCTGAGCTGTTTTCCATATAATTTATTTGTTTTTGGTTTTGGAAATTTTGATTATTATATATCTTGGTGATTTTCTTCTGGGGTCTATCCTTTTGGGGGTTTGTTGAGCTTCTTGAAGGTTTACTTTCTCATTTTAATCATATTAGGGAATTTATGTTCCAAAAAAATCTTTGACTAATTTCTCTGGAATTTTTTTTGTCTCTTCTTGTTCTGGATTTTGATCACTTGTAAGATATTGCTCTTGATGTTGTCCCACATAAATCATAGGTTGTCTTTTTTTTTCTCTCTCTCTTCTTTTTTCTAATTGTTCTTCTGACAGAATAGTATTGAGAGATTTGTCCTCGATCTTGCTAGTTCTGTCTCCTGATGATTCAATTATGCTCTTTTGCCCTTTCAATGTGGTATCTGTTTCAGAAATCTTACTTTTAATCCTTTGAAATTGTATTTGCTGTTTTTATATAGTTTCTAGTTTTTAATTTATTTTATTAGTTTGTTCTTGTATTTTTTCCCCCTGAATTCTTATATAGCTTTTCTTTGATTTTGTTGGTATTTTCATTGATTTTTCTCTTCATCCATTGAGATACTAAAATATAATTCTTTGAATTACGTATCAGGTGCTTCCAATGTCATTTCTTCCTAAGGGAAGTTTTCTGGCTCTGTATTTTGGTGCCTTGTTTGTACTACTTTATCTTGCTTCCTTTTGTGAATGGAGATTGTTTCTGAGATATTGCATTATTATTATTACTATTTTTCTTTTTTTAAATTTTGATGTATCTGAGTGATTAGGGCTGGTATGCTACTCTGCTTGCTAGTTTGAAAGCATATAAATGTTCACCACCTATGTCCTGGTGAGTGTGATAGAGGAAAAGAAGTGTGCACAGTTCTCAGTTCACACTTCACAGAGAGCAGTAAAGGGTTGTTTGGATTGGTGTTGGTGGCTATCATTGATCAGTTGGTGCAGAAGCAGGTGGTGGCCTTTTACCAGTGGGTGTGGCTGCAGGAGATCTGAATGTGGTTGGGCAGTGTGAGTAAGATTTCTGAATCCCACTGTGGGGACAAAACAAAACAAAATAACAAAAACTACAAACAGTACTAAAAAAAGATAATAATAAATAAATAAGAAAAAAGAGCAAAATGAAAAACAACAAGCACATAAATGGAAAAAATAAATGAAAAGAAAAAAAAACAAAGGAAGGACAAAAAGAAATAGAAAACAAAAACAAAAACTGGAGAGGAGAAAAAGTAAAGAGAGCAAGAGAAAAAGAATAACAAGAAAAAATAAAAACAGAAAAAGAAAAACAAGGGAAAAGAAAAAAAGGAAATAAAGGGAAAAGAAAAAGGGATCAAGGAAAAAAAAAGAGCAGCTAAGAGAAAGGAAAAGAATAATGGGAAAAAAAAAGGTTAAAAAAGATAAAGGAGAAAATTAGGGTGGCAGGGCAACCCAGGTGGTGTTTTTTCTGTCTGAGCAGGCAGCAAGGGGCAGGGCACTTGGTTCCAGAAGGAGTTCCTATCAGCTCATGGGGCAGTTGAGGGTAGGATTCCTGAACCCAGTAGGAGTTTTTGCCTGTCCAAAAGATGTCTCAGGTCAGGGTGCCTGGCCATAGAATGAGTTCCTGCCAGCCTAAAAGGTGATGGGGTGTTGGTTGCCTGGACCTGAAAGAAGTTCCTTCTGGCCCAAAAGGTGGCTGGGGACATGGTATCTGGTCCTGGAATGAGTTCTTGCCAACCCAAGAGTCTGCTGATGACAGGGACCCTGATCCTAGAAACAGTTCTTGACTAGCCCAAAAAGCAGCTGGAGATAAGTTACCTGATCCCAGACAGAGTTCCTGCCAGCCCAAAAGGTGACTAGGGGCAGGGTGACTGGTCCCAAAAAGGAATTCTTGCCTATCCAGAAGGTGATTGGAGGTGAGGGATGGCTGTACCTTTGGTTACTGGGAGTGTGTGGGAAATATTGTATCTTTCTGGCCACCAGCTACCAGTGTGGGTACCTGTGCAGTCCTCAGCAAGTGGAGCCAATTATCAGATTGCTGTCCCAATTGCAACTCTGCTTGCAAAAATTTAAAATGACCACATTGTCAGGCCAGTTGATAATTTTCAGCTCCATTTGTCTCCTTGTTCACGGTATTCATTCACTTTCTTCTTGTAGTTGGTATCTGATGCTTTTCTATATTCTTTCCTTCTAATCTCAGGGTTACAGGATTTTTTTTATCTCTATCTGTTTCATTTGGTTTCTCATTTCTTTCTTGTAGAGGGTTTGGGTAGCTTGTCTGCCTATTCACCATCTTGTGGGAGGTCCCACTCTCCTGAAGTCTTCTTAAAACCTAACAATATCTCATCTTCTAGTAAGATGGTGGAATAGGCAGACAAGCTACACAGATCATCTTCAACAAAGAAAAGAGAAACCAATGAATAGATATACAGAAGATAATCCTGGAGCTTTGAGCTTTGAAAGGAAGTATACAGAAGTGCATTAGGCACCAACTAGTGGAAAAACTTGAATGAAAACAGTGAACCCAAAGATGGTTGGAGCTGCAGACTATCAGCTACCCTGAGGGGACAAACAGCCTGAATATTTCCAAGTGGTGTTGGAACCTGAAAATTGACCTAAAAACCAGCCCTGGTTGCCAAAGACTGCAGGGATGACTGTGCTGGTGGCTTGTAACTAGGAAGGAAAACAGCAAGGAGGGAGACAACCTGAGCTTTTGGCTTTCTGGAGGACACAGCCTTTTGATTATTTAAAAATGGCAGCCATTTTGGATATTTAAAGTGACTGAAGGCACAGCCATTTTGAATGTCTATAAGCTGTAGCCATGTTGGATTTTAAAGTCACAGCATTCTCATTCGGATTCCAGGGACCTAAGAATAGGCTCCATTTGCCAAGGGCAGCAGGGGCATATGGGAGGCTGAAAACAGGGAAGGAGACAGGTGGTGAGTGTATAAGTGCTGCTAACTAGCAAATAGAATACCCTGCTTACGTAGATAACATCCAGACAAAACTAAGAAAACAAAAATTGTGGGCAGGTCACTCCAACATACAATCACCAATGAACTATAAACACAAAAATGTCACAATGTCTCAGAGACAACAGACCATCACAGTCAACACAAAGAAGCAAGATAAAGCAGGAGAAACAAGGGACTAAGATAGAGACCCAAAACACATCCCTGAGGAAGAAGCAGCATTGGAAGTCCCTAATAAGGAATTCAAAAGAATTATATTTAGGTACCTTCAACAGATTGAGAGATAGATCAAGGAAAACACTGATAAAATTGAAGAAAGCACAGACAAAACCCTACAACAATTTCAAAAGGCACTATAAGAACAAAATGACAAAATAAATGAAAAATTAGAAATGATACAAAATCTACAGATAGAAATCCAGAATACTAACACTAAATTTTCAGAAATAGGTAACAAAGTGAATGGCCAAGGGAGTAGTATTGAATCATTGGAAGACAGAATTAGTGAGATTGAAGACAAATACCTCAATACTTCTTTGGAAAAGGATCAATCAGAAAAAAGATCAAAACAAAATGAAGAAAGCCTAAGGTTCATGTGGGATATCATCAAAAGGAATAACCTATGTGCAATCAGAATTCCAGAAAGGAAGATACAAATAAAACCATAAATAAAACAAATCAAAGATTTGCTGGAAGAGAATTTCTGTAGTATGATGAAAGATGAGCATATATGCATTCAAGAAGTCTAATGAACCCCAAACAGGATAGATCCCAAAAGAAAATCACCAAGACATATCATCATCAAACACCAAAACCAAAGACAAAGAAAGAATCCTGAAAGCAGCACAGGAAAAAAAAAAGTTACCTACAAGAGGCAGCCAATAAGAGTAAGCTTGGATTTCTATATAGAAACAATGCAAGCGCAAAGACAATGGGATGGTATATATATAACCCTGAAAGAGAAAAAATTCAAACCAAGAATTATATACCCAGCAAAATTGTCCCTCAAATATGATGGTGAAATTAGGACATTTCCAGATAAGCAGAGATTAAGGGAATTTGTTAAAACCAGACCAAACTGGGAAGATGGCATTGTACCTGCAGCCCACATGTTTGTTCCTTCTAGCATCTTAATACCTGAAAAAACTAGGTGCGGCAGTTTGAAGCTGAGATTCTGGGGTGGTAAACAGCTCATTAAGTTGGAGAAGGCCAAATTTAATGGAGAAGGAGGGGAAAAAAGGGGGGAGAGGCAGGGTAAACAACTGGGAAGAATAAAAATAAATGAACCTGCTCTGCAGCACATGAGCTAGTAGGATGGAACAATGGAGAACTCTCTGGGCAGTGAAGCAGGAGCACTGAGAGGCTCCACAGTGACAGCTTCTGCCGTCTTCTGTTGGTAACCTTGGGAATTGTGCTGAGTGGGGATATGGCATTTCTGAGAAGTATAGCAGAGACCCCTCTGGCTGAGGTAGCCACTGACTTGGGAGCAAAGAGGGAAGGGCACCACAGGTGGGTAGGCCCTGGGGCTAGCTCATTGTGTGGGCCTGGAGTCCAGCTCTTCCAGGACAGCTTTTTGGCACAGTGGGGTCCAGAGGATGCAGATTTTGCAGCTGTCTGAGCCAGGCAGAAAGTAGCAGCCCCCTAGCCATTGGGGTCCTTGCTGATTTTGAACCATGGACCTGTGAGTTACAATATAATGTCATCATTAGCGGCCAAGACAAACCACAGAAACATGGAAAGTGGGGACACACTACTGGTGCCTTGCAGATTTTTTTTTTTTTTTTTTTCTTTTCTTCCTCCTTTCTCCCCTGCCTCACCCAATAGAAGAACCACATTAAGTCACCACAATACTTGCTTGCTCCAACCCTAAATCCCCTTCATGATGAACAGAGACCTGCATCCACATTCCCCACAGTGATTCCATTAACACAAAGAAAACTGCAGAGCAACCCAGAATACCTGGATTAATAACCAAAAAAAAAAAAAAAAAAAAAAAAAAAAAAAAAAAATACACCAGCCCCAACTTTACAAAAATATTTAAACATAAAATCAAGGCAAAACAAATCAATACAAAGCTAATAGTTAAAGACAACAATTTCAAAATGTTTAGGAAACAACAGGCAACCTCAAGTCAAACAAACAAAAACTAAAACAAAAAAAGGATAAGATAATAGAAATAAAATCCCAAACAAAATTTTCATTAAACATGGAGGAAGAGAAGGCAATAGAATTATCCAAGAAAGAATTCAGAAGATATGTTTGTAGAACTCTACAAGAGCTTAAGGAAGGCCCAAACAGAACCAAGGAGAACAAAGACAGTACCCTGGAAGAACTCAGGAAAGCCATTCAAGAACAAAATAACAAAATTAATACAAAATCAGAACTCATACAAAAACAGCAGTTAGAAATCTAGATGAATACTAAAATTACAGAATTACACAACACAGTGGAAACACAGAAGAATAAGCTAGAACTGGCTGAAGAACACATTTCCCAACTAGAAGACAAATCTCTTGACACCATCCTGTATGAAGAAAAATCGGAACAAAGATTTAAGAGAAATGAAATGAAGAGAATCTAAGAGATATGTGGGACGACATGAAAAGAAACAACATATGCCTCATTGGAATACCAGAACAAAAATAGGTGAAAAATATCATTGAGAAAATTGTGGAAGACTTGCTAACAGAAAAATTTACCCATATCATGAAGGAAGAAAAGATATTTGTCCAAGAAGCTCAAAGAACCCCATGCAGGATAGATCCCAAGAGAAAGTCACCAAGACATATCACAATCAAACTCTCCAAAACCAAAGACAAAAAGAGAATCTTGCGAGCAGCCTGGGAAAAAGGAAATGTCATCTACAGTAGACAAGCAGTTAGGCTGAGTTCTGATTAGTCAACAGAAACCATGCAGGCAAGAAGGCAATGGGACAACATATATAAAACACTGATGGAAAAGAACTTCTAACCAAAAATTCTATATCCAGCCAAATTGCCCATCAAATATGAGGATGAAATCAAGGCATTCTCAGACAAACAGAAATTAAAGGATTTTGTGAAAACTAGACCAACCCTACAAGAAATGCTTAAGGAAGTCTTTCCAATAGAGAATCCACAAGAGAAAACAGCAAAATCAGGACACATGACATCAACACTAAAACCAAATCAGAAATAGATTCTCAAAATAAGCCCATAAAACTTTGCACACAAAAAAACAAGGAAGTCAATCTGCATACAACACCAGAAACTAATCAAATAGAGGGAATAAAAGTTCTAGGTACAAAACTTGCAAATGGAGAGGAAAGCAGGACAATGTCCTTATAGAACAGACTGTTTCAAAAATATACAGGTAAGAATTCACTCCAAGGTAACCATAGAGAAAATTAACAATCCCCCTAAGCAAACCCAGAAAGAAGGAAAACATGTGGGCTTACTAAGCACAAAGCCAGCAATAAAGAAGAAAAGAGAGGAAACACTTGACTACAAAATGAACTCAGTGCAGAAAAGTATTTTGGACCAAGGAAACTTCAACAACACAACAAAAATCACAATAGCATTCTGGTTACCTAGTGCCACTCTGACAAGAATATACCACCAGTGGGATGGCTTGAAAAAACAGGAGCTTATTCTCTAATGGTTTGGAGGCCTTAAGTCCAAGTTTAAAGTGCCAGGCTCTAGGGGCTGGGTGAAAGCCCCTCAGCCTTGGGCTTCAGGTCTGCCTCCTGCTCCTGGACCACTGAAGCTAGAGACTTTTCTTTACTCAGACAGCTGCTGGCTGCTGAAGCTAAGCCCAAGGTTGACAAAGAAAAAGGCATGTCCCAACGTTATCAAAGCACATGGCAAGCCATTAATTCAAGTCCATTGAAAGTCCCAATTTTGGCAAAGCATGGAAGGCTGCTGGCCAACAGCATGGCTACATGCAGGGTTCAAGTGTGCCATAGGCTAGAGACCATTCCCAAAGCTGTTTCTTATATACAAGAAGCAGATCACATACCCAAAGAAGCTGCTCCAATAGATTCCACCATGGAGTTAATTGCCGATCTCACCATGGGGAATAACTACATTCATCTGCCCAGCCACTCAACCAGGCCCAGCCAAGTTGACACACAAACTTAACCACCACAAATAGAATGACAGCAATCAATTCATACCTATCACTAATTACACTCAATGTGAATGGACTAAATGCACCAGTCGAGAGAAAGATAGTGGCAGACTGGATAAGAAAAGAAGACCCAATGATATGCTGCCTACAAAAGACCCACCTTAGACACAAAGATAAAAACAAATTAAAAGTTAAGCAGTGGAAAAAAATATACCAAGCCAACAGTAACTAAAAAAGAGCAGGAGTGGCAATATTAATTTCTGATAAAATAGACATTAAGGTGAAAAACAGAATAAGGGACAAAGAAGGACACTATATGATGCAGAAAGGGTCAGTTGACCAAGAAGACTTTACTATAATAAATATCTATGCACCCAATGGAAGTGCTCCAAAATATATGTCCAAAATACTCCAAACTCACTGCTGTTGAGTTAGAACTGACTCATAGCAACCCTTTCTTAGGTTTCCAAGGTGCTGTCACTATGGAAGTAGATTGCCCAATCTTCCTTCCCCGGAGTGGCTGGTGGGTTTGAACTGCCAGCCTTCTGGTTAGCAGTCAAATGCCTTAAGCACTATGCCACCAGAACTCCTAAAATACCTGAAGCAAGTATTAATTGAGTTGACAATGAAAATAGACAACTCTATAATGGTAGTTGGAGACTTTAACACACCACTTTCAAGGAGGGACAGATCAACTGGAAAAAGCTCAACAAAGATACAGAAGAACTCAACAACACAATCAACTAACTCGACCTCATAGACATACAGAGCATGCCACCTAACAAAAGCACAATTTACATTCTTCTCCAGTGCACACAGATCATTCTCCAGAATAGATCATACGTTAGGACATAAAGCAAGCCTCAATAAATTAAAAAACATTGAAATACTACAAAGCATCTTCTTGGACCACAAGCCTATAAAATTAGAAATTAATAATAATAAGATCAAGGAAAAAACATCAAACGTGGAAGAAGAATAAGACATGTTTCAAAAACTACTGGGTATTAGAAGAAATAAAGAGTAAAATAAAAAAATTCCTAGAAACAAATGAAAATGAAGATATACCTTACCAAAACCTATGGGATACAGCAAAAGCAGTACTCAGAGGTCAATTTATAGCAATAAATGCACACATCAAAAAAGAGGAAAGAAACAAAAATCAACACTAATTCAACAACTCCAACAATTAGAAAAAAAGCAACAAAAGAAACCTACAGTATCCAGAAGTAAGGAAATAATGAAAATCAGAGCAGAAATAAATGAAACAGAAAATAAAACAAAATAGAGAAAATCAACAGAACAAGAAGTTGGTTCTTCAAAAAGTTTAAGAAAATTAACAAACTATTGGTAAATCTAACAAAAGAAAATATAAAGAAGATGGAAATAACAAGAATAATAAATTATAAGAGTGATATCACAACAAAACCAACTGAAATAAAAGATACTGACAGAATATCATGAAGAACTGTACTCCAACAGATTCAAGAACTTAGAAGAGATGAACAAGTTTCTAGAATCACGAGACCACCTAAACTATCTCAGTTGGAGATAGAATACTTGAACAGACCCATAATAAAGGAACAAATGGAGTAGGTCCTAAAAAAAAATTTCCCACAAGAAAAGTCCTGGCCCTGATGGCTTCATGGAACATTTTACCAAACATTCAGGGAAGAGTTGACACCTATACTATTCAAGCTATTCCAGAACATAGAAAAAGATGCAATATTTCCAAACTCATTTTATGAAGCAAGAATAACATTGATACCAAAACCAGGGAAAGATACCACTAAAAAGAACAACTACAGACCAATAATCCTCATGAACATAGATGCAAAGAGCTTCAACAAAATCCTAGCCAACATAATCCAAAAACATATAAAAAAAAAATACATTTTGACGAAGTGGGATTCATACCTGGTATACAAGGGTGGTTCAACATCAGAAAAACAATCAATGTAATCCACCACATAAACTAAGCAAAAGAAAAGAACTATATGATCACATCAATTGACACAGAAAAGGTATTTGATAAAATCCAACACCTGTTCTTGTTCAAAACTCTCACCAAAATAAGGTTAGAAGGGAAATTCCTCAACATAATGAAGGGAATATATGCAAAGCCAACAGCCAACATTATTATTAACAGAGAAAGACTCAAGCATTCCCCTTGAGAATGGGAACCAGACAAGGATGCCCTCTATCATCACTTCTATTTAACATTGTATTGAAAGTCCTAGCCAGGGCAATAAGGCAAGAAAGTGAAATAAAACACATCCAAATTGGCAAAGAGGAAGTAAAGCTATCTCTATTTGCCTATGGCATGATCCTATACATAGAAAACCCAAGAGACTCAGCAAAAAAAAAAAAAACTACTGGAAGTAATAGAGAGGTTCATCAAAGTGATAGGATACAAGATCAACATACAAAAATCAGTTGGTTTCCTCTACACCAACAAAGAAACCCCTGAAAAAGAAATAAGGGAAACAACACCATTTACAATAGCTACCAAAAAGATAAAATATCTAGGAATAAATCTTAGCAGAGACAAAAAAGACCTATACGAAGAAAACTATAAAGCACTATTACAGGAGACAACAAGGGCTCTAGATAAATGGAAGAACCCGCCTTGTTCATAGATAGGAAGACTGAATATTGTGAAAATGTCACTACTGCCCAAAGCAATCTACACGCTTAATGCAATCCTGATCCAGATACCAACAGAGTTTTTTAAGGATATGGAAAAACCAATTCCTAACTTCATATGGAAAGGAAAGAGACCTTGGATAAGCAAAGCATTACTGAAGAAGAAGAATAAAGAGGGAGGCCTCACACTCCCAGATCTTAAAACCTACTATACAGCCACAGTAGTCAAAACAGCATGGTACTGGTACAATGATAGACAGATAGACCAATGGAACAGAACCAAAACCCCAGAAATAGACCTACCCATCTATGGAGAGCTGATCTTCGACAAAGGACCAAAACCCATTAAATGAGGAAGAGATAACCTCTTTAACAAATGGTGCTGGCAGAGTTGGATATCCACTTGTAGAAAAATGAAACAAGACCAATACCTCACCCCATACACAAAAACAAACTCAAGTTGGATCAAAGACTTAAATGTAAAACCCAAAACTATAAAATTCATCAAAGATAAAATAAGGGCAAATCTAGGGGCCTTAATTCATGGCATAAATAAACTATCAAGCATAACCCAGAATGCACAGGAAGTGGAAGAGAAGCTAGATGACTGGAACCTTTTAAAAATTAAATTCTTATGCACACCAAAAGACTTCTCCAAAAGGGTAAAAAGAACCTACAGATTGGGAGAAAATATTTGCCTATGACATATGTGACAAAGGACTTATCTCCAAAATCTATAGAAAACTTCAACACCTCAACACCAAAAAGACAAACAATCCAACACAAAAATGGGCAAGGGACATGAACAGACACTTCACTAAAGATGATATGCTGGCAGCCAATAAACACGTGAGGAATTGCTTGCGACCTTTAGTCATTCAAAATGTAGACTAGGCTTGCCGTAGAGTAAGAGCCGACTCATGGAGACCCCTCCTTGGGTTTCTGAGGCAGTAACACTAGGGAAGTAGATTGCCCAACCTTCCTTCTGAGGAGTGGCTGGTGGGTTTGAACCGCCAGCCTTCTGATTAGCAGTCAAATGCCTGAGGCACTATGCCATCAGAGCTCCCCTTTAGTCATTAGAGAGATGTAAATCAAAACAATGATGAGATATCATCTCACCCCAGCAAGAATAGCAAAGTTCAACAGGACAGAAAATAACAAATGCTGGCGAGGCTGCAGAGAGAATGGAACTCTCATACACTGCTGGTGGGCCTGTAAAATGGTACAACCATTGTGGCAAATTGTATGGCATTTCCTTAAAAAACTGAAAATAGAAATACCATTTGAACCAGCAATTCCATTGCTAAGAATATATACTAAAGTGGTGAGAGACATATGCACACCCATGTTCATTTCCACATAATTCACTATAGCAAAGAGATAGAAACAACCTAAATGCCCATCAACAGATGAATGGATAACCAAAGTATGGTACACTCACACAATGGAATACTAAGCTACATTACAGAACAATGAACAACATGCGAATCATCTCACAACGTGAATGAACCTGGAAGACATTGTGCTGAGTGAAATAAGTCAATCACAGAATGACAAATATTGTGTGAGCCCATTACTGTAAAAAGTCAAGGAAGAGTTTGCTTAGGGAAGGGAACTCACTTTGTAGGTTAGCAGGGATGGGAAGGAAGGGGAGGGGATAATTTCGGACTAGTTGGGGGCCACATGCTGAGTTGGATAATGGGAGGGATAGTATGGAAAGAGTCTGATAACATTTGGGAAAGGGAGAACACCAAATTGTGCACACAAGATATAGATGACAGAAGCTAATATCAATATATGCACAATATTGTATTACTATTGATACCAAACACCAAGCTACAGAGAGTATATAGACAACTGAGAAGTTCAGATGCGGGTCAGTGAACAGGAACATACTCTAGACCAATGACAGATACAGCAGAGGCTAATGTTACATAGATACTAGTGATACAAAATAACCACAATCATTACAGAAGCAACAGAAGACGGACATAGAGCAATACCTCATAGACAGCCAGACACTGTGGGAGCGAGATCCAGTAGATCTGCTGACTCAGGACCATAGTATCAGGGGACACCAGGCTCAATTGGCACAACATAATACATAAAAACCTTGTTCGACAATCTACTTTTGTGAGTAGTGGATGAGGTCTTAAAACCTTTTAAGTGGCTATCTAAGATACAGCTACTAGTCTCCTCCAGTCTGAAATAAAGAAGAGTGAAGAAAAACAAGGGCATCTGGAAACAATCAGCCCTAGGATGTGATGGACCTCGAGACCAGAAGAAGTAGATGGTACCCAGCTACCAATGCCAACCACTTGGGAAGGGATCAAAATGGGGGCTCCTGCATAGAGTGGGAGGAGAAACATGGAACAAAATTAAAAAACACAGTAACAACCAGCATTACTGGTCAGATGGAGTCTGGTGGGACCCCCAAGACTATGGCCCTGGGATACACTTAGGGCCTGGGATAAAACTCATTCCCAAAGGCTGGCTCTCAGCCCAAAAAAGTAGTAAGACTTACATGTAGAACACCCAAGCCAGGGCGACGCACCCATCTACTCTACACCCCTTGGAGCAATTGGCTATGGAGCACCAGAGGGGCAGCATTCACATGGAGGGAAAGCTGGACAGACAGGAGTGCATAACTAAGAAGGGCACAGGGATGGGGGGGCACAGGGAAGGGAGAGGAGGAGAGTGGGTTAGAGTTAGTAATGGTAACGGGGAGTGAAACCAAATGTACACAAAATGTTGAATGTAAATAAAATTCTGCTCTGTAAATTTGTACCTAAAGCACAATTTAAAAAGAAAGAACACACACACTCACAAACACACACATACAAAAACAGACCAACCTTACAAGGGATGCTAAACGGAGTCCTTTGGACAGAGAACCTGCAAGCAACAACTGACCATTAACACACATGATGACATAACCCAGAAACCACCCCAGTTATGGAGGTATCCAAAGTAAATAAGCCTACAAGATTGTAAACAGGGAACCAGAGAAAACAATTGACAAATGAGGAAAACTACAAACCAAAAAGAGGCAAAAAATTGTGTAGTTACAGAACTTCCGAATGGTAGGGAAGTCAAGACAACTGTAAGAACAGATTGTTCTAAACTTGGGAAGAAAATTAGAAATCACAGCCAACCTCAAAAAAAAAAAAAAAAAAAAAAAAAACCTTCACATCAAAATAAAAAAGAGGACCAGCACAAATATTTAGCAAATACTAAAACAATAGCAATGAAGGAAGTGATAACACGGTTCATAAACAAAATGAGCACAGGAAATTATACGGAACAAATAAATCAGCAACACCACGAGAAAGCACATAACAAAATGACAGCAACAAATTCATACTTGTTGATAATCACATATCTAACAAGGGACTTATCTCTAAAATTTATGGAAAACTCCAATGCCTCAACAACAAAAAGAATAACAATCCAATTAAAAAATGGGCAGAAGACATGAAAAGACACTTCACCAAAGAGGGTATTCAGGCGTCCAGCAAATACACGAAGAAATGCTCATGATCATTAGCCATCAGAGAGATGAAAATCAAAACAACAATGAGACACCGTCTCACCCAGCACTAATGGCAAAGTTCAACAAGACAGAAAATAACAAATGCTGGTGAGGATGTGGAGATATTGGGACTCTCATACACTGCTGGTGGGACTGTAAAATGATACAACCAAAACAACCAGTGTGGAAAACAGTATGATGATTCCTTAAAAAGTTGGAATTAGAAATACCATTTGACCCAGCAATCCCATGACTAGGTATATATCCTAACGAAGTGGTAGCCAGGACAAGAACAGATATATGCACTGACTAAGGCACTTGACTGCTAACCAGAAGGTTGGAGGTTCAAACCCACCAGCCACACTTCAGAAGGAAGATTGAGCAATCTACTTCCGTAGTGATACTGCCTTGGAAACCCAAGCTGGGGTTGCTATGAGTCAGAGACAACTCGACGGCACATAACAACAACAACAATGTTCATCTCGGCACTATTTACAACAGCAAAAAGATGGAAACAACCTATGTGCCCATCAATAGAATGGATAACCAAACTGCGGTACATACATACAATGGAATACTATGCAACACTAAAGAATAATGTAGTCTGCAAAACACTGCATAATGTGGATGAACTTGGAGGACACTATGCTGAGTGAAATAAGTCAATCACAAAATGACAAATATAGTGTTAGTTCATTATTGTAAAAAGTCAAGGAAAGGTTTATATATGGAAGGAAACTTTCTTTGTTAGTTACCAGGGGTGGGAGGGGAGGGGAGGGACCACTGCAAAAAAAAAAAAAAAATAGTGCATTGACCCATGCCACTTTAGTTTTGTGTATTTATCTGTACATAAATTATATTTCAATAAGATGTATTTAAAAAGAAAGAAAGAAAGAAAGAACTAGGAAAATTTTTCCCACTCTCTTTTCACATTGCCAAATTTCACTTGGCCTTAAAGTCTTAGCTTAACCATCACATTGTAGGAAAGCCTTCCTTGACATCCCTGGGTGCTCTGTGTATTAGGTCAGGACCATATGAAGTTGCTATTTTTTTTAAGGTCCCAAAAGTCAAATAACATATAGAAACCAAAGATGATTAGTGGTTACCAAGGGTGGTTACTAAGGAAAGGAGGAGTTTTTGCTTACAGGGAGTTGAGTTTATATTAATGGTGGTAGATTCATTTGAAGGGGATTATCAAGAATGGTTGCACAATTTGAAGAATATGATCAATGTTACTCAGTTGTACATGTAGAAATTGTTGAGATGGCTTATGCATTTTTATTTATTTATTTTCACCACAAAATTTTTTAAATGGCCAAAAAAAAAAAAAAAAAACCACCCTAACAATATCTTAACTAATTAAAAAAAGTCTGCCTTGAGTATCATGCTCTTTTAAGAACTATCTATATGGGATCAAATTGACAACAGCAACTCTAAAGATTAGATTAAAAACCTTAGAGGACAGTGATTTAAATGAGAGAGAACAACTCAGAAAGGAGGGTGAGAATGATTGTACAACTCAAAGAATTTAATCAATGTCACTAAATGGTACATGTAAAAGCTGCTGAATTTGTGTATGTTTTTGCTGTGAATATTCTCAGCAACAACAATGAAATTGATAATTTAGAAGAAAAAAAAAAAAGGTGACATCCCAATATAAGTCTCACCATTAGCCTTCTTGGTCATGGCTGTCTTTGTGCGAACGGACTTGCTGGAGGAGCTGAGGTCCTGACTTTTAGCAGTGTCTTTGGTAGATCTTGTAAAAGTCCAAATGACTCCCCATCACCCTCAGAACAATGTCTCAGCTCTAAGCTAGGAATCAAGGCTAGGAATCACCTCTGTTTTGGTTATCTAGTGCTGCTCTAACAGAATATACCACAGATGGGTGACTTGAACAAATGGGTTTATTCTCTTACAGAAGTCCGAGTTTAAAGTGCCAACTCTAGGGGCTGGGTGAAAGCCCCTTTATCTTGGGCTTCAGCTTTGCCTCTTGTTCCCAGTCCACTGAAGCAGGAGGCGTGTCTTAATTCAGATAGCTGCTGGCTGCTGAGGCTGACAAACCCAAGGTTGACAAGTAAAATGGCACAGTATGAAAATTATCAAGCAGCATGGCAGGCCTCCAGTTCAAGTTGATCTATAGTCCCAAGATTGGCAGATAATATGGCAGGGCATTGAGATGAAGACTTGGCCAAATACAGGGTCCAAGTGTGCTAAAAAGCTCAGAGACCTTTCTCAATGCTTCTCCTTATATACTGGAAGCCCACCAAATCCCTAAGACAGCTACTCAGCTGCTCCAGTAGATTCCACCATGGAGTTGATTACCAGTCTCATCATGAGGAATCAATTGCCCAGCCTCTCAACACCTGGCCCAGCCAAACTGACATACAACTACCATAACCTCCCCTCACTTTCTTCCTTCTTTTCTACACTTCACACTGTGCCCTCTTCACTGCCTTTACCATAGAAACCTCTCCTGAGGCCCCACCTATATTTGCTCTGGGAAGCCCCCCACCCCTGGCAGATACAGCCTTCTCCTCCTCTAGGCACCCCTCAGCCTTTTGCTCATCATATCTTTGTCTTGGCTTTTATCACCCCTCTCAGAGTCAGAGTAGGGTATCTCTGGGGACAGAGGTCTGGTATCTGAGTCAATATAACTTTTAAGCACCTTCTGCGTACTTGGTACTGTGCTAGCACCAGAGCTGCAGCAATGAGCCCTGCAGAAAAGTTTCTGTCCTTGAGGAGATCATGATTCACACTGTGGGAGACAGAGTGTAAACCAGCAAACCCATGCAGGGATTCTTAGCTGCCTAGTGCTGCTGTAATAAAAATATCACAAGCGGATGACTTTAAAGAACAGGAATTTATTTTCTCACAGTTCTTGATAGTGAAAGTCCAAATCAGGGTCTCAGTCATGTTGATTCCTTCCTTGTTGGTAGCCCTGGGTTTTTCTTGGTTCCTTGGTGACTCCCATATGTCTATTCCCTCCCACCCCCATGCTTATCTCTTTGCTCTTTGTTTATTCTACTCCTTTTATAATTCAGAAGTGATTAGACTTAGAACCTACCCTACTCTAGGATGATCTAATTAACATAAAACCCCCTATTTTCAAGCAGAAACATATTCACAGGTATTGGGGTTAGGTGCTAGGATTCCAACAGATATCTTGAGGAGAGGGGCAAAATTTAATTCATAACAAATCTGGTTCAAGGTCTCAGTGACACCACTAGCCAGTTGCATCAATGCTGCAATAATGCTGCATAGCAAAGTGCCCGCGACTCAGCGTCTCACAATGAGCCTTCATTCTTACTCACATGGATGTCTAGGGAGGCTTCACAGGCTGAGTTCATTCTTCTTGGATTAGTAGCTACATGGGGCAGCATCTACAAAGCCATGGCAGACTGGATATTCCCAACCAGAAACAGCCTTTGTCTTAAGGCCTGGGTTTAGAACTCATGTCCTGTCACTGTGACTTTATCCACATCCCATTGGCCAGTGCAGGTCACACAGACAAATTCAGGTTCCGTGGGGTGGGAAGTACATTCCATCATGCAGGTGGGGTGAGGGAAGAAACATGAATAGAATCTAACCTACTATACCAGCTGTGTAACCATAGCAAGTTACTGTGTCTCCAGTATAAAATGGGCGTATTTGCTAATCATTGACTCCTGTGTAAAATTTACCCCAAAAATTAGTGTCTCAGAAGAACAATAACCATCTTTCCTGTGGTCAGGAATTCAGACAGGGCAAAGTGAGATCAGCTGGCCTCTGCTCCATGATGTCTAGGGGGCAGTTGGCTGAATCCAAGACTTGGAGACTGCAGTCATTTGGAGGCTCATTCATTCACATGTTGATGGTTGATCTGGCCTAGCTGGGGCTTTCAACCAGAACACTTACAATGTGACCTTTTCATATGGCCTGGGCTTCCACAAAACATGGTGACTGGATTCCAAGGATGAGTGTCCCCAGGGAAAGAAAGAGAGAGAAAGGGAGGGAGAGAGAATGCAAGCTAGGCAGAAGCCATATTACTTTTTATGGTCTAGCATTGGAAAACACATAACATCACTTCTGCTTCATTTTATTGTGCAAGGCAGTTGTATGTCAATATGCATATTGTAAGACGAGCACACGAGATGGGCTCTATGGGTGTGACAGTCCTTGGAAGGTACAGTCTGCTATAATTATGTTACCTTCCTTATAAGGTGACTGTGATCCTCACAGAGAACTTAGACCAGTGCCTGATATGTAGTAAGTACCTAATGTCTCTATTATTAGAGAGTGCTGGAAGGAAAGATACCTGGTACTCCAAAACCAAACCAAACTCACTGCTATCAAGTCGATTTCGACTCATAGTGACACCTCCTTGGGTTTCCGAGGTGGTATCTCTAAGGAAACAGATTGCCCAACCTTCCTTCCGAGGAGTGGCTGGTGGGTTTGAACCACCAGCCTTCTGGTTAGCAGTCAAATGCCTTAGGGACTATACCACAAGAGGTCCTACCTGGTACTAGCAGAGCTTATTAAGGAAGACCTTCCTTAGTCTTAGGAGCCCTGGTGGTTCAGTAGTTAAGTGCTTGGCTACTAAACAAAAGGTCAGTGGTTTGAAACCTGCAGCTCCTCCTTGGGAGAAAGATGCAGCAATTTGCTTCCATAAAGATTACAGCCTTGGAAACCCTAAGGGACAATTCTACTTTGTCCTATAGGGGTCTATGAGTCAGAATTGACTTGACAGCAGTGGGTTTGGTTTAGTATGGTTTCTTTAGTCTTGGGAAGGGGTGGCCAATGAAGTTTTCCATAAGGAGATGACATTTCAGTGGAGATCTCAGACAGTGTCAGAGGAAAGAGTTTCAGGTATGAGAGAACAGCATGTGCAAAGACCCAGAGGCTGGGGGCTCAGGGGATAGGCAAGGGATATAATGGTAAAATCGAAGAACTGAAAAGAAATCTGTGCGCAGGGGCTGATTTTCTCAGGACAAAATAAAGAAATGAAATCTTGTCTCATTTTTTGGGGGAGGCGTGTTTTCTGCTGTGGCCTAGGGTAGGCCAGCCCGCTTGATGGAGGAGCAGTGGATGAAATCATGGTGGACTTGGCCTCCTTCTGGCCAAGGTGGGGGAAACATGGCCCCAGCCCTGCAGACTCAGCACTCTCAGGGGCCTCTGATATTAGAGGCCTTCCTAGTACCATTGTTAGCACAGCACCCACATAATGGAGTCTGCAGGATCCTAAACACTCTAAGGTAAGGCCGAGAAATGGTGGTTCCTCTTCCCTCCTCCATCCTGGCCTCCTTCTGAGATGTCCACTAGCCACCCTCCTTCACCTTGGCCAGGTTCTCAGTCTGAGGGTGAGGTCAGTCCCTGCCTCAGTCTGAGCACTGGGTTAAGGCAATGCTCATAGACCCCATTTCTGAAGTGAGATCTGACCTTCTACCAGACCCCAGACCTTCTCTCCACTTTACCCCCAAGAAACATCTGCAAAGTTTTCAGGATGAGATTGTGCACCCACACCCCATGGCAGCCGAGGCTCCACAGCTTAGCCCCTCATGGGTGGGAATGGGTGACTTTTGTTTCCTGTTCTTTGGGTATCTTGAGTAACTTCCGCCTACCACCTCATACCACTTCCCAATGTGGAGGTGGGTTGGAAGGCCTCTCCTCTCAGAGAACCTGCAGAAGCCGAAAGAGAAATATTTTATTGCAGCCTGCTCAGAACCTCTGTAGCACTGACCTTCCCGGCCACACCCAGGCTTGGCATGCTTTAATTAAAGACAAAGCACTCTTCCAGGCTTGTGGGATGGGTGGCCTGCCCCTGTAGGTGAACAGAACCACAGTGCTGCTAGCTATTACTAGCTACTCCCCCCCGCCACACACACACGCACACACATACTGGGGCCCACAAGCGGTGAGGTCAGGCCTGCTGGGCTTTGATTTTCTGACTCATCAACTGCACAGACAGTAAATGTGGGCCGGGAGCTGCTCTTTCTCCTTGTGGTCTTTGTCCTCTGTGGCTTGTGAGTTGACTTGTCCGTGCAGGTCAACAGGGGCTGTGCCAGAAGGCTGTGGCCAAAGAAACAAAAAAGACCGGAACTGGTGGGGCTTCACTGGGTCCTGCTCCCTGACATGAGGGCTCTGCCCAAGCCACAGCCCGAGAGACCTGAGCTGTTGTCTGGCCATCTAATTACATGTCCTTGGGTAAGTCCTAGACTGCCTACACTCAGTTCCCTCACCTGAAAAGTAGGCATGACAATGGCAGTCCCTTGTGAGACTAAGTCTAGTGACACACTGAGCACAGGACAGGTAGTCCACACTACTGAAGTCCACTTTCAGTGCCTCACCCTCCCTGTGTGGACTGTGTAGCTGGGGCATGTTGCTGGACCCCCCTCTAGTGCCTGAGTCTCTCTTCTCAGCACCCAGAAGTCTTCCTCCTTAGATTTGGTCAGCCTTCAATGGCCAGACTGGCTGGTCCCTGGGAGGGCTCTGACAGGACTGATTGTCTTTATTGCTCATTCCCTCCCTTGTCTCTTCCCTCTCCTTCACTTGTGTTTTCTGGGGCCATTTCCCAAAAAGCTACCTGCACCTAAGTCCTGTTACAGGGTCTGCTTTTGAGGGAACCAGACTAAGATACCTGGTTCATAGTAAAGCTAGCTGAGTATCTGTCTTTACTATTATTCTTTCCATCAGGATGATTGATCACTGCTTTTTTTTTTCCCCCATGAGATTCTAGTATTTCTAAGGAAGGTTAGGCAATCTACTTCTGTATTGATACCATCTCGGAAACCCAAGGAGGGGTCGCTATGAGTTGGGTCTGACTTGATGGCACATAACAACAACAACAAGTATTTCTAAGGCCTCAAATGAGCTGCTTTACACGTCTGACATCCTCTAAAGATCACAACAACCCTGAAAGGTACATGCCATAATCATTGTTTGATAAGGGAAAAGAGGAGGCTTGGAGAGACTGAGTGCCCTGTTCTAGGTTGCAGCTCTAAGTGGTTGCCCTGTGGTTGAGTCAGGACTGTCTGACACCAACTCTGAGTCTTGTCCCTGCCTAGGGAGCATTGATGGTGTCAAGTCTTCTTGGATCTGCCTGGGCCTACTCTTGTCTTTCTCAGCTGGGGACTCTGCAGGTCCAGCCCAGGCACTCCTCTGTTTAGGTCACAGAGTCTGCATGGGAAGCTCAGAGTTGAGGATGGATCCTCCCAAGCGACCAATCAGCAGCAGAAGATACAATTTATTGCCTCAAACATGTCATCACTTCTGTCCCTGGGATATCAACTGTGGCCTGGACTTGACATTCTTTAGGCCTGGGGTTTGAGTGTTTGGGGGTTTACCCCAAGATGCTCTGGACAGACAGACACACACCTACTGTGTTGCAGGTACCTGATCCCTAGCACAGAGGCCTTTCTCTGCTGTGGGGTGAGCTAGTGCAGTCCTGCCCTCTTATTGTAGCTAACAGCCCTGAGGGCTTGGCACATGCACCTCTGTAGATTAATGTGGTATGTCACATGTGGAGGATGTGTGGAGAGCATCACTGGCCCTCTTGAAGCCCTAGGAGTAATTTTAACTCCAAATGCCCATGAACAAGGAGTGTTGCAGGCAGAGGGAAGTGCATGTGTGGATCAGTCAGTGGCCTCTGTGGCAGCTGGCCAGTTCTGCAGAGCTGGGCTGCAGGCTGGGCTTACATGAAGCAGTTGAGTGCAGGGGTGTCTGCAAAGTGGCACATCATGCTTCGCAGGCACAGGCAGTAAGCAGACAGTGAGCCCAAGTGGACTTGGGCCTTTATTTCTCACATAGGCAGCAAATCAAGTCCAGTTTGGTGTCTACTTCTGTGTCCCTCATCCTCCAGGAGGCCCTGAAGTGGAGGGTCAAGGACGCAGCATGGTAAGGGCCAATTCTAAACCATGGCCAAAGTGCTTTATGTCTGCTACTACACTCCAAGGTGGGGTGGGGAGTCCCAGGCCACAGACTGCCATTATCCCCCACCAAGAAGGATGGGGGAGAACAGCCCTTATAGTGCTTTGTATGTTCTTTGTCTTCCCACATCCCAGTGGGCCGAAGGGAGTCATGCCAAGACCTGGCTCAGGTTAAGAGTGAGCCTTGCCCATGTGACCCATGTGAAGATGCGCAAGGATGCCAGTGGGCCAGGACCAAACCTTCCCCCACCCCATCCCACACACGGCGGAAGGTGGAACAAACAGGCTGTGACCAAGTGTAGGCCTGGTTAGATGCCATAAAGAGAACTTTGTCTTAATGGAAAGGCTGTGAGTCATTGCCATAAGCCCACAGGAGCTTGCCTTGGGGTGTGGCTCAAGAGGTGTGGCACTAGCAGCCCCAACAGGCACCCAGTTAGGCAAAGGGGTAAGAAAGGCACACAGGTGGCAATTAGGCAGGGGTGGGTTCACTTTGTAGGGACACTCGGACACCTATCTGGACTGTCCCTTTAAGCCACTGTGCCCTCACCCTAGTCATCTCACCTTGGCTCAGGGTAACTTTCTCTGATTCATTTCTTCCTTTATGTTTTGCTGGTCATATAAAAGATAAGAAAGAAGAGAAGTGATCTGATAGTCTATTTATGTGTAATAAACTACCTCCAAACACAGAGTCTTAAAATAACAGTCAGTTTATTATATCAGGATTTTGCGGTTTTAAGGACGTCATGTTTGGTCAAGTAGAGGGGCAGTGAAAATGACCCTCAATGAGATGGATTGACACAATAGCCACAATAATGGACTTAAACATAACAATAATCATGAATATTGTTCAGGACAGGGCAACATTTAGTTCTGTTTTTCATAAAGTTGGCATCAATCACATGGCACTTAACAACAACAATTAAGGAATTCTTCTGTTCCACATGGCAAGGGAGGAGGTCATTCAATGGTATGTATTGGACAGATGGGTTGGTCTGGAGACTCCAAAATGATTCTCATACACCTCTGGTTCCTTGGCAGAGAGGCTAAGTGAGCTGACTGCAGAACCTGCACATGGACTTTTCATGTGACTTGGGCTTCCTTGCAGCATGGAAGGCATAGAATTATGGGACTTCTTACATGATAGCTGTGGGTTCATAGAGGGCAAAACAGAGGCTTCCAGTCCTTGCAGAAACTTACCTCAGAACTGGCAAGGCTCGCTCCCACCAGGTGTTACTAGCCAAGCAAGTCGCAAGGCCAGCCCACATTCAAAGAAAGGGAAAGCAGACTCCACCTCCATGGGAGGAGGGGCAAGACTCTGTGGCCATTTTTAATATACCACAAAAAGAATCACCCACATAGCATTAGACCTTCCTTACTTAAGATTACAGCATAATTTCTTCAAGCCTTTTTTAAATCATAATTTTGATCACATATTTTTTTTTCCAATTTGACTTTCTGTTATGACATTTTCCTAGTGCACTAAAATGTCTTCATAAACTCCATTTTCATCTTTGTGTGCATGCATCATAATATATGTAACCATCCTCCCATAGCTAGACATTTAGGTTTCTAATTTTTTTAATGTATGACACTACAAGGAACATCTTTATATAAAAATTTTTGCTTTTTCTTTTTCCTCTGTGGCAGAAATTCTTAAAATGAACCACTGCATCAATCTGACATGCTTCTTACATCACACTCTTCTCCTAAGTGTCTGATCCCAATGCACTTCCTCTCTCTGCCCCATTTTACCCATCAGATTTTATGCTTGATGTTCTCCACCTACAATTTTTGTCTCCTTGAGCTGTTCCTCGTACTGATAGTTCTGCTGGTTCCCTGTGTGTTGGGACCCTCTTTTCTTGATGTTTTTATAGCACTCACCCTTTTCAGTATGGGGCTAATGGCAAAGCCTTCACCTCAGTCTGTACCCTAGCCGCAAGGGATGCTGAGAGATGTTTGGAATTATCACTTGGGAAGTTGGATTTATACTCTGGGGAATTGATATTAAGTGAATAATAGTGCATGAATAGTGACAGTGAAGGTGGGGTCAGTGTTCAAAAGATTTGGGATAATCATAAGTGACTGGTGTCCTCCCAACATGACAAGGCCATTTCTCAATGCCAGTGATATCTAGGGGTCAGCTAGGAAGTGGTTGCAACTCCTGTCTAAAGAATGAGACTCAGAGAGGGAAAGTCAAGTCATACAGCTACTCAGAGGAAAAAGAAAAGGTTCAAATTCAGGTCTCCACCTGCAAACGTCATGCTCTGACTAGAACTTGGGAGTGTGATCAGCACCACATAGAGAGCCACCAAAGGAGAGGATGCACAGGGAGGAGTCATGAGCACACTCTGCCATCAATCACTCTGACCTTGTCCTTCACCTGAGGCTGAGAGGAAGAACAACTCCCATACTCTGACCTCCCAACAACTGTGGGGAAAACCTCCTTTACCAGAGGTCAGCAAGCTACAGATCATGGGCCAATCTGGCCTACTGCTTCTTTTGGTAAATAATATTTCACTGGAGCACACCCACACCCATTTGTTTACATTTTTTTTATGGCTTTTTTCATGCTACAACAGCAGAGTTGAGTAGTGACAGAGACTGCATGGCCTGCAAAGTCTAAAACATTTACTATGTGGTCCTTCACAGAAGAAGTTTGCCCAGTCTTGGTCTACACCAAAGGAACCCCTGTCCTCATGCCTAGAATTCCACCATTAAAACTATATCTCTTTGGGTCTTGAAAGTATTTCATTCCCTCAGAGTCCTTTAAAACCAAAACCAAAACCCAAAAAACCCCAAACTCACTGCCATTGAGTCGATTCCTACTCATCGTGACCCCCATCGGGCTTCTGAGGTGGTAAATCTTTATGGAAGTAGATTGCCCAGTCTTCCTTCCACGGAGTGGCTGGTGGGTTTGAACCAGCAATCTCTGGTTAGTGGTCTGATGCCTTAGGCACTGTGCTACCAGACAGAGCTTCTTATTCAGAGTCCTTTAGGAACATGCAAATATTCCCATAGGTAGTTCAGCTGTCAGAATCTTCTCCTTTCTGTGTTCTCTTTCCAGATGTTTCCTCTTGGTGGCTCAGTCAGCCTAGATGAAAACAGGCGCTATTCTTGTCCCTATTTGATCATTATGTGCTATTTATTTTTACAATATCAGGTGGTTCCTCTTTTGGTTTTGGGTTATATCTATTGATCTCAGAGTTCTCCCACTATGCATCTGTCTGACAAAGAGTGGTGGAACCCCTGAGACTATGGCCCTTAAACACCCTTCAAGCCTAGAACTGAACTCACCTCTGGGGCTCAACTTTCAATCAAACAATAGAGAAGACTATAAGGTGAACAATAACATCAGGAGGTGCATAGTCCTTAGAAAAGTCAACCACACAAAACCAAAAAGGAAGCATTTGCCCAGGAATAAACCTCAGAAGGTAGGAAGGGATAGGAAAATAGGAGGAAAGGAAATCATAAACACAGAGAAGAAGTGGGAAGAGTGCTGTTACATTGTGGGGATTGTAATCAATGTCACAAAACAAAATGTGTATGAACTTCTGAATGGAAAACCAATTTGCTCTGTAAACTTTTACCCAAATCACAATAATAATAATAATAAAAACAGTGGGTACCTGTCTTGATAGAAAGCAATAAACTATCATGGAGAAGAGCTGTCAGAGTAGCTCCTATTGAGGTCATATACACCGTGCAACTTCTCTTGCACAGCTTTTTGATTAATCTTCTCTGACTTCCTTAGCTGAATAGTTAAACTCAGAAAAGACAAGGTTCTAGAGGTTGTGAAGTTGGATGAGATAACATAAAGTAAAGAGACCATGTGGATGTGGGACCCTAATCTATCTCAGTTCAGTAACCTTCAGGAAGAGAGAAGAAAACAAAGACACAGGAAAGAGAAACCTTGGTGGAGGATGGCAGACACTCTGAGCTGGGGATCCAGAGTTGAGAGTCTGGGAAGACCAAGGCAGTTAGAGATTTTATGATAAAGTACTACATACAAGACAAACACATAATGGGAGAACTTTCAGGGCTGCTTTGATTATAAGTGACAGGATCCCAGGTTGAAAGAGTTTTGACAAAAATGGAAATTCATTAACTCATATAAATAGAAATCCAAGGTGATTTTGGCTCCAGGCATGGATGGATCCAGGTGCTCAAATGATGTCTCCATTTCTTGGCTCTGATTTCCTCTGTGTCTCCTGTATTTTCAGGGAGGCTTTCCCCATATGGTAGTCAAGAAGGCTACTGATAATTTCAGATTTATAGCCTTCCACTGGAAAGAAAGAAAGAGTCTTATTCCCAGTTGCTGTGGTGAAAGTCCTAAGGAGGGTTCCCAGTGGACTAAATGCTAAACTCTCACAAATCCTATGATCAGAGTATGGGACAGTGTTATTGGCCAGGCTTGGATCAGGAGCTGAGGCTGGATCAATTCCACCAGGAGGGCAGCTTTCCCAAAGGACACCTTCTGTGAGTGGAAGGAGGAACAGAGCTCAGGCAGGTACAAACAGTAAGTGTCCACTACAGGGCCCCCTAGGCTAGTAGCTGGCATTGTCCTGGTCCTCCTTTCCCAGATTGCAGCTCTGTGCCCTGCTATGTTGCTATAGTCCTGGGCATACAGTTGCCTATCCTCCTGAGCCCCATATTCTCCTGAGGGCCATCCTAAACTTGAATCTTCTGAGATAGCTGCTTGGCTGGGGCTAGCATTCTGGGAACTCAGAGGAAGCTGTCCAGCGGTGAAGGAAACGGGGCTTGGCTGATGCCTGAGCTGGTGAGGTGTAGGGGTCAGTCTTACCTGGCAGGAGGGGAGGAGTGCAGGTCCAGATGTGCTCAAGCCAGGTAGCAAGACCCTTGTCAGCAACTGAGGGACATGGGAGGCAGGCAGAATCTGGAGATGGAGCAGGTAGAGATCCTAAAGGGAGTCTAGGGGCCAGCTTGAGAGGGTAGGACTCGGGCCCTGGTGTCATAGGGACACCCAGAATCTTGAGGGGCCCGACAGCTGGGGAAGACAGATCATTAGATGGCACTTGGGAAGGTTTTGTGGAGGAAGAGCCCTGAGGAAGGCCTTTGGGGCACAGAGAGGGCTGAGCAAATGACCAAGGGCCTTGTGGTCCCAAAAGATCCAAGGAACACTCAGGCTCTAAGAGGTGGGAAAGACCTTGTGCTGTGGTCTCCAGTGTCTCCGGGTACCTGAGCCCCTACTCTGTACACGCCTCTGCACTGACACCCATGGGGGAAGTGCATGTGTTAATTTTTAATAATCAGAGTCAAGTAGAAATAATATTACACTGAGAATTTTCCTCTTCCAGTTTCACAGACTCTCTCAAGACAGTTGGAGCCCTCTGGTGTGTCAGACCCAGGGCTGAGATCCTGGGGCGGGGGCAGAAAATCACTGAAACAGGAGCCATCTGTTCCTTTTCCGGGTGCCCTAGCTAGCAGATTTCAAATGTGCTTAGTTAATTGTTTTACCCAAAGTCATATGGATTCCTTGGATGTTTTTAAGATAGAAGGCTCATCCCAGGAACTGGCAAGGACATGCCTGTCATTTTATGGATAAGGAAGTAGAGGGCCAGGGAGAGGAAGAGATTTGGTCAAGTGGCTCTGCACCTAATGAGGCAGAAAGAAGAGAACAGAGTCCAGGAGAGCCTGCGGGAGATGAAACTAGAGGTCTTGAACTGAATCATCCCTGGGTCCTCAGGAGAGCAAGGGGCCCACCTTGCATGGAGACAAGGGGGCATTGAGCCTGGGGAAAATTCCATGGACTCTTTTAAGGTTGTCTTCACCACAGGCCACAGGGCTAGAATAGCCTCCTGCTCTTGATGCACCTGTGTGTCTGGACTGCCCAACTTTGACCCACACCAGCCCTTCTGTCCCTCAGACTTGTTCTCTTGTCACCCACTTCAACATATCCTCTGCCTTCCTCAGACCTTGGTTCTGTAACAAGTGCCAAGTCAGAAAATGAAAACAAATTCAGTAACATGGAGGCTCAGTGGTGATAATAACTTGATGTGTGATTTCTTCACCTACCTACCAGCCAACACACATATGCAGTACTTATGAGTGAGAGGGTCCTGAATTCAGGACTTACACACTCAAGTCCTGTAGAGGCTATGAGGAAACACCAATGAGTAAAATGAGCAGGATATGAGACCATAGGGAATAGGGAGGACTGTGGCAAACTGGAAAGTACTGCACATCTGAAGGGAGAAACAGCTGCTCACCTCCAGGCAACTGTTGCCATGTGGGAATACCAGCCCCAGGGTGGCTAAATCTTCAGATTGTTCAAAAGAGGTTGAGAACTCCAACTTTCAAATGAAGTTTTCAAATTTTTAAAAGCTGGTGATTTATTCACATTTTTGTAAAGCACTAAGTAGGCCATACAAAAATAAGTCTGTAAGCTGGATTTGTCCTGTGGGTTCCCTTAAAGGGACTTTGTAATGGTGATAAAAATAGTGAGTGGTGGAAAAAGGAAGGAATACACATTTCGGTATTTGTCAGATGTTTATAAGCATATATGTTGGTATTGTTGTTGTTATGTGCTGTCAAGTTGGACCCGACTCATAGCGAGCCCTCCTTGGGTTTCCGAGGCAGTATCACTATGGAAGTAGATTGCCCAACCTTCCTTCTGAGAGTGGCTGGTGGGTTTGAACTACCAGCCTTCTGGTTAGCAGTCAAATGCCTTAGGCACTATGCTACCAGAGCTCCTTCTAAGCATGTATAGGCACTGGAAATACAGAGATAAACAAGACAAATACAGGTTCTACCTTCACAGTGTTTGTATCCTAGGAGGCAGAGAGCTATGGTACAAATGATCATGTCATTGTTATTCAACAATGGTAGGAGGGCTGCACTTCACTGAATGAGGCACTAGGCTGGGTGATTTCACACCTGGGTTTCAGGAACTCTCACTGCAGCCCTACTGTTCTTATCGTGGAAGGCAAGGAGGCACTTATATGCTGCTAGACTTCTTGGTGACTCTGTGAGACAAGAAAACTGGATGGGAGAGTGTGGATAGTGCCTTGTAACCCTATCCCCATTGTGGCATTAACACTCAAAGTACAGACTCTCAGAGGGCTGAAAGGACTTTATATTTCCACAAAAGCTGAAGCTCAGCCATGTGGTAAGGTCCTATAGCCTAAGCCTCACTGAAGATACACTCCTTATGGCTTCATTCTGAAAATTTAAGTCAATGTATACTATGGAGGAGGAATAAAAGAAATGCATATCCCTACATACGGGATGTATGCCTCTTTTCATTATCATCTTTGGTATTATTATCTGCCTGACATTTGTCTTTCTCTGTGGCTACAGAGAGCAGCCATGTTTTCGTATGACATCATGTTTGATTTTGGCCATGATGAACAGTTAGCCTGAGTAGGGCCAATCAGAGGGCTTCTGTGCATTCTGTTGAACTGGAACTAAAGGAGAATGTCTGAAGCTGTCAGTAGTTTTACTTCTCACAATGTGAAGGAAGCTGGTCTGTGGCGAGAGAGAATGAAGACCCCAGTCAGAGAGAAGCCCAGATGGCAAGGGTAGAAAGTATCCTAGTAGCACTTGGCCCCTGGTTCCTTTTGTCTCTGAGGCTCCATGGCACCCCACCCCTCTTTTTATGAAATACCTGGATCCTTCTAAGGAGCTCTGGAGGTGTAGTGCCTAAGGCATTTGACTGCTAACAGAAGGCTGGAGGTTCAAGCCCAGCAGCCACTCCTCGGAAGGAAGGTTGTAGTGATACTGTTTCAGAAACACAAGGAGGGATCCCTAGGAGTCAGATCTGACTCGACGGGAGTGTGCTGTGCTGTTGTTACGTTGGATCCTTCTAATAACTCCCCTTTTATATATGCAAGTTCAAGTTGGGATTTTGTCACATGCAACCAAAATGACATTGACTGATTTAATCATTATGTTTCATTTTTTTAGCAACTCAGCTTAAACTCTACTATAGAACAATGGAGTCCTGGGGTGGTGCAAACAATGAACACACTCGACTACTAACTGAAATGTTGGCAGGTGGCATCCACCCAGAGGCACTTCGGAAGAAAGGCCTGGCAATCTACTTCTGAAAGATCAGTCACTGAAAACTCTAACGAACACAGTTCTACTCTGGCATTCTACGCATGGGGTCACAGTGAGTCAAAGTCAACTCAACGGTAAACTGTTATAGGACAATGCTGAAAGAAATGCAAATATCTATGTAGAAGGTACCGTTTTTCAAACTAATTTTTTCCCCCAACTGGTTCAGTCACTGACTAATTGAAATGTTGGTGTTTCTTTCATTTTTTCCTTGTCTAGGTTGCCAAAAAATCTTGTATTTTGTCACAGCCTTGTCACTTAAAGCACTACATGTTGCTTTGCTGGAGATTCACAGACACCAAGCCTAGAGGTTTGAGGGAGGTCCTCACTCAGACACATTGCAAGGGCACATACTGTCTCTGCTGGTGGCTTCCTGCCCGTTGTTGATTTGCAATGTATTCATCATGGCTTTAACCTTGTGTTATAATTAACTTGTTCTCTGTCTAAGTTACAGTTATCAGTTCCAACTACATCCTGTTATCTAAGAGAGAGCCATCTATGTCAATAAAGGTCCCTGGGCTGGACTGTAGGACCACAACCTGGGCTTTGACAAACACTAGTGGAGCCTCTTAAAGATTACTTGACTGCCAGGGACTCACTGGAAACATTCCTTTCTTAATTATCCATTGTCCTATTTAACTTTTGGAGAACTGTTAACTAATCTTGCATACATGCTATGTCTCTTTCCTTTAGTAAACAAGAACCCCCAATTGTAAGCTCTGAACAGAGCAGTTCTTTTTTGGAGTCACCAAGACCCCGCCCATCTTTTGTTGATGCATCTCCTAATTAACCTTTCTTCTTCTCCTTGTTCCCTGGTGTGAACTATTGCATGCACTGTTCCAAGGCCAGACTCTGACATTTTTCAGGTTACAAGTGTGCAGATCAGAAATTGTGAGGACCATCTTCAGGAAGCTTTGTGTTTCCCTTTTCTCCTTTAGGAGCTCTGGTGGTGTAGAGTGTAAGGCATGTGACTGCTAACCAGAAGGCTGGCAGTTCAAACCCACCAGCCACTCCTCGGGAGGAAGTTTGGGCCATCTACCTCCATAGTGATTCTGCCTCGGAAATGCAAGGAGGGGTCGCTATGAGTTGGTTCCAACTCGATGGCAGTGAGATTGGTATTGGTTTCCTCCCTTAGAGAGACTTGGTGTCCAATGACTTTCTGCCTGGTCTCAGCAACCTTGGTGGTTTTTGGCACCTGGTTTATGAATGACACACACAGTTTCCAGTACTGTGGGTTCAGATATTGAACAACTCACTTGGTTAAGCACAGTGGTCAGTAATCACAGGGACTTCTGCCCAGGCCAAGCAGGCTGAGATATTCTGGGCCTGGCTGGATGGTTGCGCTCTGGGTCTGCCTGTCTCAAGTCCTCCTATGTGAAGTCATCATCCTAGGATGATCTGGGTCTGCTGTTTTTTGAGTATGAAACTGAAGCCTGAGTTTAATAGGCACAAATCAGGCCTGTAGTCCAAGACGTGATCAGAAGATGACTCAAGGAAGGGGCTGGCAGGGTCAAGGGTGAAGGGGACCATTCAGGGCAGAGGATATAGTAGTTTGTTGTTGTTGTTGCTATGTGCTGTCCTTATGTGTTGTTTGTGACTGATTAGCAGTCAAGTGCCTTAGGCACTACGCTACCAGAGCTCCTTGTTGTTGTTGTTGTTATTTGCCATCGAGTCGGCCCCGACTCACAGCGACCCCTCCTTGGGTTTCCGAGGCAGTTATCACTACGGAAGTAGGATTGCCCAACCTTCCTTCCGAGGAGTGGCTGGTGGGTTTGAACCGCCAGCCTTCTGGTTAGCAGTCAAGTGCCTTAGCCACTATGCTACCAGAGCTCCTTAGCTACAGTGATTTGGCTGCTAACTCTCAGAACTGCCCCCTTTCAGGGCAATGGCCCCACCCTCATAGCAGCTGGCTTGCTGGAGGTTATGTTGCCACCAGGACCCTCAGCAGCCTCACAGTCAACACTGACCAATAAGGGTAAAAGTCACTGCTGAACCCCAGGCTCAAGGAAAAAAACTGCCCTGTGGTGCAACTCTTGCTCTAGAAGGACCTATGAGGTCAGGTTGAACCTAGTTCCAACTGAACCCATGGCCTTGTTAGCTTCTTCTCCTGTCCTGTCTTCTTTCCTCACTACTTATCTTCCAAACACTCCTCCTCAAAAGTTATGTGTACCTGAGTGCCTGCTTTGGGTTCTACTTCTAGAAATCCCTGGATTGGGATTGGGCTAGGAAAGGGAGAAGACAGCCAACAAGTAGGTAAGTTAGGATTCTGAATTAGAGGGATGCTGGGACAGGAAAGGAGGGTGAGGTCTTGAGGCTGGGCAGGGTGGGGCTGGTGAGAGAGGAGTGGGCCCAGGGGTTGCAGGCTTGACAGCTCCTAGAAGTCCCTCCTCCTTACTGCTTCCATATTCCTGAACTTAGTACTCCTGGTGGTTTGGAGTATCACTGTAGTGTGTACTTGGGGTGCATGGGGAGAATTTTAGGTGGACACTGATGAATATCTTTGGTTCCAATAGCTATGTATTTATTTTCATGTATTTTAGCAAACATGACTAACATACTGAAGTAAGGATTTCAGGGCTATTATTAAGGAGCAGCACCAGACAGGGCTGGCAGCCAGAACAGGTAAGGAAGGTGGAGGACAGCCCCCAGGTGACAGGGAGCAGTGGCAGACAGGGCTAGCAGGAACAGGTAGGGGAAGCCCAGGAAGTGAGTGGAATAGTTGAAACAGCTAAGGGAGATGAACTTGTCTGTCAGTTTGTTGTACTGTGATGGCTTGTATGTTGCCATCAGGGATGCCTATGGTGGACTGGTTTCTGTGGAGTTTCCAGACTGAGATAGAGACTCTGAAGAAGGAAGAGGCCATCCACTTCTCAAAGAATTGGCCAGTGAAAACCTTATGAATAGTAGTGAAACACTGTCTGATATATTACTGGAAAATTTTATGAATAGCCCTGAAACATTGTCCAATACAGCACCAGAAGATGAGCCCCTCAGGTTGGAAGGCTCTCAAAATATGACTGGGAAAGAACTGCCTTGTCAGAGTAGAGCCTACCTTAATGATATGGGTAAATTGGAGCTTTCGGGGTGGGGGGACTCCATTTGCTGAAGTGGCATGACTCAATATGAGAAGAAACAGCTGCAAACATCCATTGATAACTAGAACATGGAATGTACAAAGTATGAATCTAGGAAAATTGGAAGTTGTCAAAAATGAAATGGAACACATAAAGATTGATATTTTAGGCTTTAGTGAGTTGAAATGGACCAGTTTTGGCCATTTTAATCAGATAACCATATGATCTTCTATACCAGAAAAGACATATTGAAGAGAAATGGCATGGCATTCATCGTCATGAAGAATATTTCAAGATCTATCCTGAAGTACAATGCTGTCAGTGATAGAATAATATCCATACACCTACAAGGAAAGCCAGTTAATACTACTATTATTCAAATTTAGACACTAACCACAAAAGTCAAAGATGAGGAAATTGAAGATTTTTACCAACTTCTGTAGTCTGATATTGACCAAACATTTAAT
>NW_006922430.1:774023-786327 GCF_000298275.1 Orycteropus afer afer
AAAAAAAAAAAAAGAATTATTTCATAACAAGTATTTCCTAAATACAGTTTTTCCCCTAATATTTTGGCTATGGTAATTTATTTATTCTCATAAATAAACTTTAGAATCACTTTGTCAATAAAAGTGATTTTGTGGATTCTGTGAAGATGGTGGCATAAACAGCCCATCATTCTGACCCTTCCCCACAAATACAACAAGAAATACAATAGCAACATGCTTGGCCTTGAGGAACTTTGAATTGGAGAACAGAGGAAAGCACCAGGGAACTGCAGATGGGCAAGAATCAATGAATCAATTATGAGCATGTGGTAGGAAAATCATGCTTCCCACCATTCCTGCCCCTCCCCCAGTCACGTGAACCACCAGCTGCTGTGAACTGGGTAAGTGGCCTCAGTGGAAAAGCCTACTTCTCTAACCACACCCCCTGCCTATGCAGAGACAAGACCTCAAGTGTCTACTCTAAAATCAACAAGGAAGACCTCTCTGGGGGTCTGTTTGGAGTGTGCCAGCACCTTCTTGTCCCAGACACTGTTGGTTACAAGCCTACTGTGTGTTGCTACAGAAAGCCATTGCATGGAGTCTGCTCCTATAGTCAACACTCTATCTGCCTCCCTGTGCACCTCATAGCCCAGGCTTCTAAAATGAACAAGACAGACTGCCCAGGAAGGTCTGTCTGCTCTTTCTTCCAGGTGACATTGAGGACTGCTGACAGAGGCTACCGCCTGCTAAGAAGCAGACATGTTTTATGGAGGCTATACCCACAGCCAACATACTACAAGGGTAGAAGTCTCTGACAGCAATTAGGTAAACTTCCCTGGAGGTCTGTTTGAAGTGTGACAACCCCTCCCCTCCCCAGACTCTCACCTACAGAAGACCCCTTCAGTGGAGTCTGCCTCCCTATGCACCCTATTGTTCAGGCCCCTGAAACCAATAGGACAAACCTCCTTGGGGTCAATTTGGGTTATTCTGCATCCACTTCCAGTTGGCACTGGAGTGCTGACCAAGGCTGGTGTGTGGTAGGAAGCAGGTGTCTTGAATGTGAATGTAGCACTCACAGTCAACAATCTACTGAGGGGAGAAGTTATGATATCAACAAATCATACATACATCCATAGGGATCTGAGTAGAGTGTGATACCCTCTCCCCTACTTAGTAACTGTTGGATGCCAGGCTGTTGCAAACTACTACAGAAAGCCCCAGCTGTGAAGTCTGTTCCCATAGTCAGCAACCTCTCTCCTTGTGTACCCCATAGCTCAGGCCTCAGAAATCAACAGGACAGACCTCCCTGGGGTCAGTTTGGGTCTGTCTGCTCCCTCTTCTGGTTGGCACTGAGGACTGCTGACTAAAGCTGCTGTGTGCTAGGAAGTAGGCATCTTGAGTGGAGGCTACACCCATAGCCAACATATTACAGGGTGGGCTCTGAGAGCAATAAGACAGACCTCTCTGGACATCCATTCAGAGCATGACAACCCATTGTCTACCCAGGAACTGTCAGATTCTGATACAACTAGGACTGATACAATCTTCTACAGAAGGGTCCCTATAGTGGAGCTAGGAAGAGGATCACTTAAGTTAAGGCTGCTTACCCAACAACCACATGGCCATTGGGGCTTTGAAATAAAAAAGACCTCTCAGAGGTCTTTCTGGGGAATGCCAACCCCTCCTCCTCCTGAAGAAAGTCTGCCTGTGCTTCTCTTGAATGCCAGCTAAGATATAAGCAGCCCCCAGAAAGCAGGGAAGGAAGCCTCACAAAACTGGAAGACAACACCCAGTTTGGAAGGGACCTTACTGGGTGTGGGTTTTTGACAAAAAAAAAAGTGATAATAGAAACACAGAAGGGAAAGCAGTAATAACTAGAGAGAGAGGACTACGCTCCCTGGTGGATAGATTGATTAGTGCATGATAGCTCATCTGAGTGGTGGTATCCATTGATGGGCAGATTGATCACAGTGTGCTCTCTGTTATGTTTGAGAGACACTTAAAATTGGAAACTGAGATCTGGAACTTTCAAGTCCTAATTAAACCAGGGTAGGGAGAAGGAGTCATCACAGAGGACAGGTAATGGTAAGCAAAGACAAAAATCTCTGTCTGCCTGAGTTTTTGCAGGACATAATGCATGCAAAAACACCAAATACTGGGGAGAACTGAGAAAGTTAACATCCTTGAACATCTTAGTATCCCAATGAAAAATCACAAGACACATAAAGAACAGAGAAATGATGGTACATCCAAATAAACATGTTGAAGGGAGTGAAAACACATCTAGGATGACTAAATAATGAAAAAAATGGAATAATATAATACAACATTAAATATAATACAATGCCTAAAGTAAAACATAGACAATGATCTAAAAGAAATAAAGAAAGCAATGTAAGAACAAAATGAAGATCTAAAAAAGAGACAATGCAATTGAAATGAGAAACACAATAGAACTTACCAACAAATTTAATTAGGCAGTAGAAAGAATCAGAGAGTCACAGGATAAGACAGTTAAAATTACAGAGGCTGAGAAGCAAAAACAACAACAACAACAAAACAGGGGCTCAGGAAGGCTGAGCACCACAGTCTAATGAAAGACATGAATCTACAAATATGAGAAGCTCAAAGAACCCTGTTGTTGTTGTTGTTGTTATTTGCCGTCGAGTCGGCCCCGACTCATAGCGACCCCTCCTTGGGTTTCCAAGGCAGTATCACTACGGAAGTAGGATTGCCCAACCTTCCTTCCGAGGAGTGGCTGGTGGGTTTGAACCACCAGCCTTCTGGTGAGCAGTCAAGTGCCTTAGCCACTATGCTACCAGAGCTCCCTAAGCAGGAGAAATTCAAAGAGATCTACACCAAGATATATCATAGTTAGGCCTTCAAAAAGTAAAGATAAAGAGAGAATCTTGAAAGCTGTGAGAGAGAAGCAGTCACATGCAAAGGATCCTTGATGAGATTAAATGCCAATTTCTCCTCAGACACAGCAGCAAGAAGGTAATTGAATGATATATTTAAAGTGCTGAAAGAACAAAACTATCAATCAAGAATGCTATATCCAGCAAAACCATCCTTCAAGAATGAGGGAGAAGCAACAGCAAAGAGATGGAAACAACCTAAATGCCCATCAACAGATGAACAGATAACCAAGCTATGGTACATACACACAATGGAATACTATGCAACATTAAAGAATAACAAAGAATCAGCAAAACACCTCATAACATGGGTGAACTTGGTTGACATTACGCTGAGTGAAATAAGTCAATCACAGAAGGACAAATATTGTCTGAGCCCACTATAATAAAAAGTGAAAGAAAGGTTTACACGTGGAAGAAACTTTCTTTGTTGGTTACCAGGGATGGGAGGGGAGGGAGGGAAAATTACTAGCTAGATAAGAGACATGTATTGATTTGAGTGATGGGAAAGACAATATACCAAAAGTGTGTGACCAACACAATATCAGTAAGGATAAGGAAGACACAGAGAGGTGCACAAGAGGTACAGACAACAAAGGTAAATACTATTACATAGATAATACTGCATTATCAGTAGTAACAAACATTGATATACAGGTGGATGCATAAGTAGGCAAGATGATCAGTTATGTGGAAGTGATCAGGAAAATATCCATGGCCATATATACAGTTTTTGCAGATGATATTTCTATATATGTATTTGCATATGCTATAAAAATGTGAAATAAAAAAGAGGAAAAAGAAAAAAAGAATGAGGGTGGAGACTTCTGGAAAGATGGCAGCTTATACAGACAAGCCACACAAACCCTCTACAACAAAGAAATGAGGAACCAATTGAAACAGATACAGATGATAATCCTGGACCCTGAGATTTGAAGGGAAGGACAAAGAAGTAGGTTAAGGAGCTCTGGTGGTGCAGTGCCTAAGACTTGCTAACTAGAATGTTGGCAGTTCAAACCCAGCAGCTGCTCTGTGGAAAGAAAATGGGGGCAGTCTACTTCCATAAAGATTTTCCACCTCAGAAACCCAATGGGGGTCACTATGAGTCGGAATTGACTCGATTGCAGTGAGTTTGGTTTTGGTTTTTTTGAGTAGAAGAAACTGAATGAAAATAATGAATAAGGAAACAAATAGAGCTGTGGACTGTCAACTTGTCTGATGGTGCAGTCATTTTGAATGTTTGCAAACAGTGTTCTAATCAGGGCAGCAACCTGATAATTGGCTCGTCATGCCAAGGACTGCACAGGCACCCATGCTGGTGGCTAGCTATCAGAAAGTGACTGTCCCCATGTGACCCAACAACATCCACATCATCTACAGCCTGACCTACTGGGTAAGAGCCACCGACTGATCAACGATAGACAATAAACAATACCAGCCCAGCTCACTCTCAGCTACTCTATGTGAACAGCAAACAGAGATCTGTGCACACATTCTCATTGTCTATCACACCCACCAGGAGACAGGTGGTGAATGCTTAAGTGCTGCCTAACTAACAAATACAGCAGCACACCAGCCTTACTTGCTTGGATATATCAAAATGAACTAAAGCAAAAAATAAAATCAAAAACAACCAAAAACTTGGGTGAATCACACCAACACACAATCACCAATGAAATACAAATACAGGACATCGCAATGCCTCAGAGACAATTGACAATTTCATTTCACACAGAGAAGCAAGATAAAGCAGTACAAACAAAGGACCAAAATACAGTGCCAGAAAACCTCCCTGAGGAAGAAGTGACATTGGAATTCTCTGATAAGGAACTCAAAAGAATTATTTTTAGGTACTTTCAATGGATTGAAAATAAGATCAAAGAAAATACTAAGAAAATTAAGGAAAACACAGACAAAACTCTAGAAGAATTCAGGAAAACCACACGAGAACAAAATAAATGAAAAATTAGAAACCATACAAAAACAGCAAATAGAAATCCAAAAGAGCTATACTAAAATTTCAGTAATAGATAACATATTGAACAGGTAAAGGAGTAGAATTGAATCAATGGAAGATGGAATTAGTGACATTGAAGACAAATCTATCACTATACTTTGTTGAAGGAATAATCAAAAACAGAAATCCACCCCCTAAGCAAAAAAAGAAGAAAGCCTAAGATTTATGTGAGACATCAACAAGAGGAATAACATAAGAGTGAAAAGAATTCCAATACAGGAAGAGAGAAATAAAACTAGAGAGAAAATAGCCAAAGATTTTTTAGAAAAGAACTTCCCTAATATGATGAAAAATGAGAAGATATTCATTTAAGAAGTTCAATGAACACCAAACTAGATAGACTGCAAAAGCAAGTCATCAACACATGTCATAATCAAACTTTCCACACCCAAAGACAAAGAAAGAATCCTGAAAACAGCTTGGGAAAAAATGAAAAGTTACCTACAAAGGGCAACCAATAAGACTAAGCTCTGACTTCTTGGCAGAAAACATGAAGGTGAGAAGGCAATGGGATGACACATATAAAACCTTGAAAGAAAAAAAATTGCCCATGAAGAATTATATACTAAGCAAAATTGTCCCTCAAATATGATGGCAAAATTAGGATAATTCCAGATATACAGAAATTAAGGAAATTTGTAAAAAATTCAAAGAGATGCTAAAGGGAGTCCTTAGGACAAAAAACCAACAACAGGAGACAACAACCTGTGATTAATACACATGACAACATCACCCAGAACCTTACTCAGATATAGAAATATCCAAAGTAAAATAAACTTACAAGACTGAAAACAGGGAACCAGAACCACCAATTTGTAAATGAGAACAAGCACAAAGCAGAAAAAGAGAATAAATAGTACAGTTACAGAACTTCAAAATAGAGAGGAAGTCAGGACGATTTTGAGATAGAACAGATTGTTTTAAACTTGAGAGGAAAATAATAACTCACAGAGTAACCTCAAAGAGAATTATTAAACCTTCTCATCAAAAAGGAGGAAAGTCATAAATATTTAGCAAATGCTAAAACAATAGTAATGAAGGAAATGATAAAAGAATATTCATAAATAAAATGAGCTCAGCATAGAAAATAATATGGAGCAAGGAAATCAGCAACATCACAAAAACAAAACATGTAACAAAATGACAGTAATTAATTCATACTTGTTGATAATTACACTGAATGTAAATGGATTAAAGGTACCAATGAAGAGACAGAGAGTTGCAGGATGGATAAGAAAGCTGACCATCAATATGTTGTCTACAAGAGATGCACTCCTGACACAAAGACAAAAATAGACTAACAATCAAAGATTGGAAATATATGTATCAAGTAAATGGCAATCAAAAAAGAGCAAGAGTGGAAATATTAATTTCTAATAAAATAGACTTTAAGACAAAAAAACCACCATCAGAGACAAGGAAGGACATTATATAGTGATTAAAGGATCAATCAAAGAAAAGGACATAGCCATAATAAATATCTATGCAGCCAATGAAATTACTCCAGAATACCTAAATGAAGTTTTAACAGAATAGAAAAGAGAAACAAACAACTACACCATAACAAGAAACTTTAATACACCACTTTCAATGAAAGATAGAACAACTAGAAAGAAACCCAAGACACAAAAGAACTAAACAATGCAATCAACAAATTTGGCTTTATAGACATATACAGAACATTTCACCCAGCAACAGCACAATATACATTTTTTTTTTTTTGTCAGAGCAAATGGAACACTCTTCAGAATAGACTGTATGTTAGGGCACAAAGCAAGCCTCAATAAACCGAAAAACACTGAAATACTGCAATGCGTCTTCTCTGATTGTACTACTATAAAATTAGAAATCAACAATAAGAAGACCAAGAGGAAAAAAGCAAACACATGGAAATTGAATAACACCCTATTAAAAATTATTGGGTATTAGAAGAAATAAAAAAATGAAATTAAAAACTCCTTGAATCAAATGAGAATGGAAACATAACATACCAAAATCCTTAAGACATAGCAAAAGTAGTGCTCAGAGGTCAAGTTATAGCAACAAAGGCACGCATCAAAAAAGAAGAAAGAGCTAAAACCTACATCTTAATCCAACATCTCCAACAATTAGAAAAAGAGGCCACAGTTACCAGAAGAAAAGGAATGATTAAGATTCAAGCAGAAATAAATGAAACAGAAAACAGAAAAAAAAAAAAATAGAAAGAATGAAAAAGTCTAGAAGTTAGTTCTTTGAAAAGATTAATAAAATCAACAAACCACTGGCAAATTTAACAAAGGAAAAGAAGGAGAAGAAGCAAATAACATGAACAAGAAACAAAAAGGGCACTGTCACAACAGAACTAACTAAAATAAAAAGGAAATATCACAAATGGATGGATTAACAAACAGGGATTTATTCTCTTACAGTTTGTTGTTGTTGTTGTGTGCCGTCGAGTCGGACCTGACCCATAGCGACCCCTCCTTGGGTTTGAAAGGCAGTATCACTATGGAAGTAGATTGCCCCATCTTCCTTCCAAGGAGCAGCTGGTGGGTTTAAACTGTCAGCCTTCTGGTTAGCAGTCAAGTGCCTTAGGCACTATGCTACCAGATCTCCTCTCTTACAGTTTAGGAGGCTAGAAGTCCAAATTCAGAGTGCTGGCTCTAGGGACTGGGTGAAGGCCACTTGACCTTGGGCTTGAGCTTTGCCTCTTTGTTCCAGGCCTACTGGAGCAAGTTAGAGACTTCTTCTGACTCGGGTAGCTGCAAGCTGCTGAGCCTGATGAACCCAAGGTCGTCAGGTAAGATGGCACAATCCCAAGATCAGCAGGTAACATGACAGGCCACTGGTACAAGTCCAGGAACTGGAGATGAAGACTTGGCCAAATGCAGGACCCAAAATGTGCCAAAAGCTAGAGACCTTTCTCAAAGCTTCTCCTTATATCCTGGAAGCAGGCCAAACCCTAAAGACAGCTACTTAGTTGCTCACAGCAGATTCCACCATGTAGGTGATTACAGTCTTATGGTGGGGAATAACTACAACAAGCTACCCAGCCACTCAAAATCATGGCCCAGCCAAATTCACACACATCCTTAGCTGTGACATCAGGATACTATAAAGAACTGTACTCCAACAAATTTGAAAACCTTCAAGAGATGGACAGAATTCTAGAAACACACTGCCTACCTAAATTCACAGACAGAGATAGAAAATTTGAGCAGACCCATAACAAAACAAGAAATTGAACAGGTCATAAGAAATCTCCCAACAAAAAATGTCCTGGCCAAGATGGCTTTACTGGCAAATTCTAGCAGATATTCAGAGAAGAGCTGATACCAATTGTGCTCAAATTACTCCAGAATATAGAAAGGGAAGGAATATTACTGAATTCATTTAATAAAGTGAGGATAACCCTGATATCAAGGCCAGGCAAAAGTATCACTAAAAGAGAAAATTATAGACCAATATCCCTCATAAACATAGATGAAAAATTCTCAACAAAATCTTGGCCAATGGACTGCAACAGTATATAAAAAAATAATACATCTTGGCCAAGTGGGATTCTTACCATTTATGCAAGGATAGTTCAACATTAGAAAAACAATCAGTGCAATTCATCATATACATAAAACAAAGGAAAAGAACCAAATGATCATATCAACCTAACACACAAAAAATGTTTGAAATAGTCAAACACCTTTTCCTGATAAAAATGCTGAACAAAATAGGAATGGAAGGGAAATTCCTCAACATTTTATATATATATATATATTTTTTTACACTCCTTGATCTCAAAACCTACCATACAGGCATGGTAGTTAAAACAGCTTGGTACTTGTACATGACAGACACATAGACCAATGGAACAGAATGGAGAACCCAAAAGTAAATCCATCCTACTTATGGAGAAATGATCTTTGACAAAAGGCCAAAACTCATTAAATGGAGGAATAAATAGTCTGTAACAAATGGTGTGGCAAAATTGGATATCCATTTGAAGGAAAATGAAACAGGACCCATATCTGACATCATATGCAATAACAAACTCAAGATGGATCAAAGACCTGAACATAAAACCTAAAACCATAAAGACGATCAAAGAAAAAATAAGAACAAACTTAGGGGCCCTAACTCAAGGCATACACACACTGTCAAATATAATTAAGAATACACAAACACCTGAAGATAAAATAGATGACTGGGACCTCCTGAAAATTAGACACATATGGACATCAACAAATTTCACCAAAAGAGTGAAAAGAGAACTTACAGACCAGGGAAAAACATTTTTGGTGACAACCTATTGGACAAGGGGTTAATCACTAAAATTTATAGAAAACTTCAACCACTCAACAAAAAAAGAGAAACAAGGCAGAGGGCACGAATAGAAACTTCACCAAAGAAGAGAAGACATTCAAGCAGCTAACAAACCCATGAAGACATGCTCACGATCATTAGCCCTTGTTTTTTTTTTTTTTTTTTTAGGAGCCAGTGAGTAGGCTCCAACTCATAGTAATTCTATGTACAACACAATAACACACAGGCAAACATCTTTCTGTTATTCTTTGCTTCCAATCAAAATCCATCTGATATCAACAATATTCCTTGCTCCATGTTCTCTTCTGAATCCAACTTGAATTTATGGAAGTCCTCTGTCAATATATTGCTATAACTGTTTTAAAATGATCTTTAGCAAAATCTTACTTGCTTGTGATATTAAAGATACTGTTCAATAATTTCCAGCTTTCTTTGTCATAGGCACAAATAGTGGTTTCTTCCAGTCAGTTGGCCAAGTAGCCATCTTCCAAATTTCTTGGCATAAATGAGTAAGTGCCTCCAACACAGCATTTGTTTGTTGAAACATCTCAATGGGTATTCCACCAATTCCTGGAACCACGTTTTCCACCAATTCCTTCAGTGCAGCTTGGACTTCTTCCCTCAATACCATTGATTCTTCATCATATGATACCTCCTGAAATGGCTGAACATCCACCAGTTTTTTTTTTTGTACAATGACTATGTGTATTCCTTCCTTCTTCTTTTGATGTTTCCTGCATCATTCGATATTCTGCCCATAGAATTCTTCAATACTGCAACTTGAGACTTGAATTTTTTCTTCAGTGCTTTCAGCTTGAGAAATTACAAGTGTGTTCTTCCCTTTTGGTTTTCTAACTCCAGGTCTTTACACATTCATTATAATGAAATGGGAGCAGGGTCTCATTCCCAGAAAAAAATAAGTATTATAAAATGATACAACCCTGACACACACCATTTTTGATTTAAACCACACAGAATCACTTTATTCTGCCTCTTGGCTAAGTACAGGTTACACATAAGAACAATTATGTGTTCTGGAATTCTCATTCTCCACAGTGTTACCCTAAATGTACTCCACACAGTCTAATGCTTTGGCAGAGTCAATAATACACAGGTAAACATCTTTCTGGTATTCTCTGTTTTCACTTAACCTCTATCTGATATTAGCAGTGATATCTTTTGTTCCATGTCTTCTTTTGAATCTGGCTTGAATTTCGGGCACTTTCCTGTTAATGTACTTTTACAACTGCTTTTAAATTATCTTTAGCAAAATTTTACTTGCATGTGATATTAATGATATTGTTTGATAATTTCTGTATTCTCTTGGATGACAGGTCTTTGGAAAGGGCACAAATGTGGACTTCCTCCAGTTGCTTGACCAGGTAGCTATCTTCCAAAGTCCTGGCACAGATGAGTGAGTTCTTCCAGAATTGCGTTTGCTTCTTGAAACATCTTGATTGGTATTCTGTTAATCCTTGGAGGCTTGTTTTTCTCCAGTGCCTTCAATGAAGCTTGGACTTCTTCCTTCAGTAAGATTGGTTCTTGAGTATACACTGTTTTTTTGAAAAGTTTTAATGTTGACCAATTCTTTTTGGTACAGTGACTCATGTATTTCTTCCATCTTCTTTGGATGCTTTCTACATCATTCAATATTTCGTCCATCAACTCCTTCAACCTTATAACTCAAGGACTGAATTTTTTCTTCAGTTCTTTCAGCTTGAGAAATCCTGAGTGTGTTCTTCCCTTTTGGTGTTCTAACTCCAGGTCTTTGAACATTTCGTTGTAATATTTTACTTTATCTTCTCAAGCCGCCCTTTTAAATCTTTTGTTCAGCTCTTTTACTTCATCCTTTCACTTTAGCTACTTTATGTTCAAGAGCAAGTTTCAGAATCTATTCTGACATCCATTTTGGTATTTTCTTTCTTTCCTGTCTTTTAAATGACCTTTTGCTTTCTTCATGTGTGGTATCCTTGATGTCATCCTAAAACTCATCTGGTGTTCAGTCATTAGTGTTCAATGCATCAAATTTATTCTTAAGATGGGTTCTAAATTAAGGTATGACATACTCAAGGTTGTACTTTGGTGCTCTTGGACTTGTTTTAATTTTATTCATCTTCTACTTGAACTTACATAGGAGCAATTGATGGTCTTTTCCATAGTTACTTCCTGGCCTTTTTCTGACTGATGATATTGAGCTTCTCCAAATTCTCTTTCCACAGATGTGATCAATTTGATTCATTTGTATTACATTCAGTGAGGTCCACATGTATAGTCTCATTTATGTTGTTGAAAAAGATATTTGTAATAAATAAATTGTTGATCTTACAAAATTCTATCATGGAATCTCCAGTGTCATTTCTAACACCAAGGCCACATTTTTCAACTACTGATCTTTCTTGTTTCCAAATTTTGTATTCTAATCACCAGTAATTATCATACAACTTGATTGCATATTTGATCAATTTCAGACTGCAGAAATTGGTAAAAATCGTCAATCTCTTCATCTTTGACATTATTGGTTTGTACGTAAATTTGAGTAATAGTCATATTAAATGGTCTTCCTTGTAAATGTAAGGATATAATCCTATCATTAACAACATTTTACTACTTCAGGATAGATGTTGAAATGTTCTTTTTGACAATGGATGTGATGCTGTTCCTCTTCAATTTGTGATTCTCAGCATGGTAGACTATATGATTGTCTGATTCAAAATGGCCAATATCCATCCATTTCAGCTCACTAATCCCTAGAGTACTGATCTTTTTGCATCTTTCCGGCAGAAATAAGTCACTCCTTATAGGTAATTACAGTGAATATATGTTGTTGTTCATTTGTTGTTAAGTGCCGTCGAGTCGTTTCTGACTCATAGCGACCCCATGCATAGCAGAACGAAACACTGCCTGATCCCGTGCCGGCCCCACAATCCCTGCTATACTTGAGCCCATCATCGCAGCTACCATATCAATCCATTTCGTTGAAGGCCTCCCCCTCTTTCGTCGACCCTCCACACTACCAAGCATGACATCCTTCTCCAGGGAATGGTCCCTTCTTACAACATGACCAAAATAGGTGAGACGAAGTCTGGCCATTCTT
>NW_006922431.1:0-542 GCF_000298275.1 Orycteropus afer afer
TTTGCTCTTTAAATTTTCACTGAAATCACAATAAGAAGCTTTAATAAACTAAACCTAAAACTAAAAGCAAATAATATTATAAAATTAAAAATTATCTCTAATTACAATACACAAGGATAATAAATAAATAAATATATAACTACATTATATGTAGTTATTATCCCTGTGTGTCTTACTTAAACCAAAAAATAAAAATAAATAAAACCTATTGCCATGGAGGACATTATAGGACAGAGTAGAGTTCCTCCATAGCATTTCTAAGGCTATAAATATTTATGAAACAGACTGCCTCATCTTTCTCCTACAAAGCAGCTGGTGGTTTCAAACTGTTCATCTTTTGGCTAATAACTGAATTCTTTGCATGCTTTAACTACTATGCACTAGACATCTCATGGATTCATAGCAACCCCTCTTTGGGTTTCTAAGATGGTATCTCTATGGAAGTACATTGCCCAGTCTGCCTTCTGAAGAGTGGCTGGTGGGTTTGAACCACCAGCCTTCTGGTTAGCAGTCAAATGCCTTAGGCACTATACCATCAGAGC
>NW_006922431.1:2102-3563 GCF_000298275.1 Orycteropus afer afer
TATAAGGAATTACCAGAGAAAGATGGTACATCATATAAATGATAGAACTACTGATCAGAGGGCACTCTAAGACATTCAAAGTAAGACTGAAACCAATTAACTCATGATAATATTTTTAAAAAATTTGTTTTATTACTCATTTATTGTTGTGTGCCATTGAGTCAGACCCTACTCTTAGCGATCCCTTCTTGGGTTACCAAAGCGGTATCACTATGGAAGTGGATTGCCCAACTTTCCTTCCAAGGATTGGCTGGTGGGTTTGAACCATCAGCCTTCTGGTTAGCAGTCAAATGCCTTAGGCACTACGCTACCATTTAGTTACTGCATATTTTAAAGAAAGAAAATTGAAATGATAAACCCTCAGATAATTAATTTTTTTAACTTTTGGTAATTTGGATGAAGGATTACAGACCAAATTAATTTTCCATTCCACTATTCATACACATTTTGCTTCATGTCCTTGATTTTAACCCTACAATGTAACATCGATCATGTCTTTTCCTCCCTTTGTTTCCAGTTTATATTCCTCTTTTTTTTTTCCTCACCCTTCCTGACTTCTGAACTCTGTCCATAGGCAAACGCTGCCCTCTTGGTCTCCAGTGGCTGATCATTCTAAGGAGTGTGTACCTCCCTAGTGTTACTGTTCACCTTACAGACCTGTCTATTATTTGGCTGAATTATGAGGCATAGGGGTGAGTACAATTCCAGGTCTGAAGGGTAATTAAGGGAATCCCATAGTCTCAGTGACTCTGCAGTCTCTATCCAACCACTAATTCTGATCCTTTTTTTTTTTTTTTTTTTTTTTTTTTTTTTAAGAGTTTGTTTTACATTCAATGTACCCAGCCCCCCCCCCCCCTTTTTTTTTTTTTTTTTTTAATATTTTTGAGCTTTGTTCCACATTTTTCTCCCATTCAGTTTAGGACCTTTTAATGAGATCTCTGGTAGTGTAGTACCTAAGGCACTTGACTGCTAACCAGAAGGTTGGCATTTCAAAGCCATCAGCCACTCTCGGAAGAAAGGTTGAGCAATCTACTTTCACAGTGATACTGCCTCAGAAACCCAAGGAGGGGTTGCTATGAGTTGGGTCTGACTCAATGGCACATAACACCAACAAATGAGATCTCTTTCAGAGTTTCAGTTAGTGGTATTCAGGTGGTATGATTGGATGCATACATGTTCGTGCAAACTGAATAGATGTAGGAGAATGGGATTATATATATATAATATACACAAGTTTCACAGAAGTTATTTCTACATTTCTACTTACATGTGCTGAAAATGTATCCATGAGTATAGTTGAACATGCAGTAGGCAAAGTTATGAAAATTTCTTAACCATAACCATACACCTTGAGGATTGAGTAGCTGGGCCTGAGGCTAAAGACTATAGTTTAGGGGACATCAAGGTCAATTGGCACAACATAGTCCACAAAGAAAATATTGCACAACCTAATTTTGTGAA
>NW_006922431.1:6403-11745 GCF_000298275.1 Orycteropus afer afer
AAATTGTATTTTGAATGTATTAAAGTTGTATATTTGCCTATTTATATGCACAGAGATCGAGGCAACAACCAAAGACATATATGTGCATGAATGTGTATAGAAGCAATTTAAGCTAATACGCTGACATCCACAGTGGAACCACATTCTGTGTCATACAACAAGAGAATAAACTCAGAGAGCACAGTGGCTGAGTCTGCAGAAGAGGAAGATGTACTTTGTGGGCATGAGATTTCAGGTCATAGAAAGAGTTAGCTGATCTCAGGATATTAAGAGGGAGTTCAAACATGGTGAGGCAAATTCAATCTCTTTGACAGAGTACTGAAAGAAAAGGAGAACTATAGTAAAATAGTTGTTTACAGAGAGCATTTGAAGTGACAGAAGTATTAAAACTTACAAGTCATTGCTGGGGTGCCACATAGACTTACTGAAAGAGTTAGAATTTGTCTCCTCTTTCTATTTCAGAAGTTCCACCAGAATAAGCTGAGGTATTGTGACATTAGAAATGTGTTCTCGTACCGCTTGCACTATGCCTCACTTGCTCTTTTCACACTTTATTTAAGAGGAGGGGGTGATGACAATGACTCTGTCTTTAAAGGGTGATTTTGCCCCACTGGGAGTGTTAATAATCAGGTCTTCTCTATCATAGACTAGCAGTATCATTTCTACCTAGGGATTCACACTTCCAACAGTCACACTCTCCACCTATCTATAGCCTCTTATACTTAGTGTGCTATTGATTTCTTTTGAGTGTTTATTCACAGGCAAGGTTTCTGAGCAGTTTTTAGAGTCATAACTGGATTCTCATACAGTGGCTTTTATTTATTTATTTATTATTTATTTATTTTTGCTGGAGGCTCTTTGAAAAAAATATTATTTTAAGCAGCACTCTGATTACTATAATAATCTAGTACCAGTGCCATCAAGTGAACCCCAACTCATGGCAACCCTGTGTGTCAGAGCAGAACTGTGCTCCTAGGGTTTTAAACCACTAATTTCTTGATAGATTTCCAGGCCTTTCTTCTAAGGCACCTCTAGATGGACTACAATCACCAACCATTCAGTCAGCATCACCCAGGGGCTGCTGCTGTAATAATACACATACAGCAAAACTACAGATCACAGGGACAAAACAGACTATCTGTTATTTTTCTGTATGCTTCAGTGAGATTTAATTCATTAATTTTTTTAAATTGAGTAACTACTATATCCAAAACCTCAGAAAACAATTCAAGAATGAGTAAGACAAAGTGCCTTTCAGCAAGTTATCTGTAATTAAAAATGCACAATTAAAGAAAGCAAACAATGAAAAATAATGCAAATAGAATAGTATTCATATTACAAGAAAAGGACAAAACTACACAGAAATTCAACTTTGGAAGAGATTGCTTTTTACTGGAAAGGAAGAAGTATGAGGAAGGAGAAGACTAGAGAAGGATATAAATACAAAGAGAAGAAAAAGACAAAAATGAAATAATTGTGAAAGGCCTTAAAAGGGACATAAGTTTTGAAAGTCAGAGATAATGAGTGAAGGAAGATCACACAGTGTATGACACCAAAATAAGCACATGTGTGAGTGAAGAAAAGCAGAAGTGACCCAATAACCACGGCTGCAGCTTCGCTAGAGCATAGCATATGTCAGAGAGTTACTGGACTATATATTGGAGGATAGTAAAAAAGGTCTTAGCATTTTGTACTTAATCTGTTGGAAAACAGAATACCATTCATCATTTCAGAGCAGAAGACTATGCTTTAGAAATACGTAGAACATGTATATCACAGGTTTATGGAAGTGACTAAAGGAGGAACAGGTTAGCAGTGAGTACATGGGTACAATTGAAGCCACTTACAGAAATTCCACCCATACATAAAATGAAGTCATGACATGGGTTTAGACAAAGATGAGATTAAGGTAATAAGCATTTCAAGGATAGCATGTTTGTTATTAGCTGCTCTCTAGTGGGCCCCAGATTCATGGTAATCCCACAGACATTGGGATCAGACCATTGTGACCACAGAGATTCCAGTGGCTGATTTTTGGATGTAGATCACCAGGCCTTCCTTCTTAACACATTCTAATCTAGAATCTCTGCTGAAACCCTTCCCACTTCACAAGAACATGCAAACCTCCACTGACATGGATGGTGGCTGTGCATGAGATATGGAGTCCAGAAGCAGACTGGGGGTCCCCATGGAAAGTCAGAATTCTACCACTGAACCACCACTGCCCTCCAGAGATAGGGCATTCAAACCTATCCGATTGTGGACAAAGGCCAAGAGAAATGAAGGGAAATCAAGATATTGAAAACCTGCAAAGAATCAGATGAATATTCTAGTACAGGGAGTTTCAAACTGTGGTCTTTGGAATGCTGAAGGTGTTGTGGAGATTACCCACATGCTCCTCAAGGAACATCTACTCAATTCCTTCTAGATGAAAATCATTCATTCATTTAGCAAACACTAGTTTTTATGAATGCTTCTCATTTGCCAGGTGTGTAAAATAGTAGCTGACAAATGGGGAGTATTCAATAAAAACTCACTGAAAAAAAACAAAAACAAAAAAAAAATCACCACCACCAAATTGATTCCAACTCATAGCGACCCCCATTGGGTTTCCAAGGTGGTAAATCTTTAAAGAAGTAGATTGTCCCATCTTCCTTCCATAGGGGGGCTGGTTGGTTTGCTGACCTTCTGGTTAGCAACCAAATGCCTTATTCACAATGCCAAGAGGAATGATTGCCATTGAGAATTTCCCTTTCTTGGGTTTTCATTATAAAACCTGCTTAGCAGACTCCATGTCTCCTCAATAACCTCCTCATGAAAGACTTCACTTCCTGGTTATGAAGGGTGTAAATCATAGTATGCATCAAAGGAAAGAAAGATCACTGTATGAAAGGTGGTTGGTCAGAACCCATCCTAAGACAAAACTTTTTTTCATTATAGAATTTTCTCCTCTGTCTCTGGTAACTCTTTTTAATCCCAAGGTCTCCTTTATCTGATATCAGAAAATCTTTTGTCCTCCTTTTCAGATTTTAAACTCTGTAAGTAAGTCACTGTAGGACCCCACACAGATAATTCTAACCTTCTGTCACCTTGGTGTTGGCACCTTTTGTTCTTTTGCATTCAAGGTGCAATTTTCCTGGTTTTATTTATTTACTTATATATTTATTTATTCTGTGAAATTGGGATATTTCTATAATTTCAAACTCTTGACTTCATTTAAGCAGCTCAGGTTGTACAGTGGTTACAGCATTTTCCTGCTAATCAAAAGGTGACACTTCAAACTGCTCCATGGGAAAGAGTTGGGCACTCTTCTTCCAAAGAGATTTTTATTCCATGTGGGATTAAGTTTACTCTGTCCTATATGTTGTTGTTGTTGTTGTTATGTGCCATCGAGTTGGCCCCAACTCTTAGCGACCCCTCCTTGGGTTTCCAAGGCAGTTTCACTATGGAAGTAGATTGCGCAACCTTCCTTCCAAGGAGTGGCTGGTGGGTTTGAACCTCCAGCCTTCTGGTTAGCAGTCAAGTGCCTTGACACTATGCTACCAGAGCTCCTTCTGTCCTATACATAAGGTTAATATTAGACAGAATCCTTTAGGTTTCTGTGAGTTTTTTGGTTCTTTGTTTTTAGACTTCATTTTAACTTTCTGTTTTGCTGGTTTTCAGTTTTTTGTTTCCCCCCCGCCCCCGACTTTGCTCTGGCAGAGGAATAGGTGGTTACTGTCTTATTACTACCATGGGGAGGTAGAAGTAAGGCTTCCCACTCCACCTCCATTGATGCACAAGTAGGGAGACTTCTTGCAACTGCTGGATGATAGTGAGAGTTCTGGATGTCTGCTAGGCTTTCACTGATATCTTCTGGACCAAGAGTAGTTGGAATGCCTTGTTATTGCTACCTATATGACCTCCACTGACTCCATGGGAATGATGTCACTGCTCTCCTCTTGGCCTTCTTTGACCCCAACATGGGTTGCTTAGGGAGTTGGACCATATATGAAGAGGTGGTAGAAGTCTGAGATCCTTACTTGGTCTTTGTTAGCATGAGAGTGGTTATGGTTGTTAAGTTTGTGTGTCAGTGTGGCTGGGCTGTAGTTTTGAAAGGCTTGGCAGCTGGATGTAGTTATTTTTTGTAATAAGACTGTAATCACTTCCATGTTGGAATCTGCTGTGAACAGCTAAGTAGTCAAAGAGGAGCTACCTTCAGGGTGTAGCCTGCTTCCAGTATATATGGGGAAGCTTTAAGAAAGGTCTCCAGTTCTTTGGTACATTTGTATCCTGTATTTCACTAAGTCTTCATCTCCTGTTCTTGGATTTGAACCAGGAGTCTGTCATGTGGCCTGCCGATCTTGCATTTTATCTGTTGATCTGGGGTTCATCAGTCTCAGCAGCCAGAAGCAGCCTGAATTCTAGGATGCCTCCAACTCCAGTGGGCCTGGAACAAGAGGCAGAGCTGAAGCCCAAGGTCAAAGGGCCTTACCCAGCCCTTTGAGTTGTCACTCTGTATTTGGACTTCTAACCTCCTAATTGGGAGCTCTGGTTGCATAGTGGCTAAGGCACTTGACTGCTAACCAGAAGGCTGGCGGTTCAAACCCACCAGCCACTCCTGGGAAGGAAGATGGGGCAATCTACTTCCGTAGTGATATTGCCTCAGAAACCCAAGGAGGGGTCGCTATGAGTTGGGTCCAACTCGATAGCACACAACAACAGCAACAACAACAACTTCCTAACTGTAAAAGAATAAATTGCTCTTTTCTAGGGCCATCCATTTCTGATGTTTCTGTTATAGCAGCATTAGACAACTAAGGCACTGAGGCTGAGCCAAATATATATATATATCATCCCCTCTAAGTCATATATATATCCAGATCCAGAAGACTGGAGATTCAACTCCACCAGCCACTCCTCATAAGTAAGATGGGGCAATCTACTTCCATGGTGATACTGCCTTGGAAACCCAAGGAGGGGTCACTATGAGTCAGGTCCAACTCAATGGCATATAACGCCACCGATAACAAATATATATATATATATAGGACTTAGAGAGGATGAAGCCAGGAATTCAGAAATGCCAATGGTAGCAGGAGAAAAAAGAAAGAGAGTAGGCGAGGTGTAGGGAGGGAAAGAGACAAATGGAAGAGGGGGGGATGGAAGGAAAGAAGGAAGGATAGAGGGAAGGGAAGATGAATGGAAGGAAGACCTTTTTCTATCCATGCAACAAGGAACCTTTGAACCGAAACCACTCTACTCCAGGCAAGCAGCCCCAGCCCTGCAAAAAAAAAAAAAATTTGGCTCAGCCAAGTAATGTAAGAATTATTTTATAAATGAAAATGAGGAATCTCATTTTG
>NW_006922431.1:18883-21357 GCF_000298275.1 Orycteropus afer afer
GAAGGATGTCATGCTTGGTAGGGTGGAGGGTCGACGAAAGAGGGGGAGGCCTTCAAGGAGATGGAATGATATGGTGGCTGCGATGATGGGCTCAAGTATAGCAGGGATTGTGGGGCTGGCACAGGATCGGGCAGTGTTTGTTCTGCTGTGCATGGGGTCGCTATGAGTGGGAAATGACTCGACGGCACTTAACAACAACAACAACAAAGGCCTTTCATCATTTGCATATCAGAAATCTCTTCCCATCATACTTCTTCTCCCAAAACTTCACTCTTTCAGACATTCTGAGATCAATTGTTTGTTTTGAAGTGTACTTCTAGAATTCATAGGAAGTTCTACTAAAAGATCTCTGATATCCAACTTTTGACATTGTTGGCATGGAAGCATAATCTTGTAGCCCATAGGTATCTTGTGAGGACTAATTCAGATAATATGCAAAGATGTACTCTGTAAACTGCAGTGATCACTAAATATCAGTTTGACTTCATTATCATAATTATCATATGAAATAGTGGTTCACTAATTTTTTTTTTAATTCTGTATTTCAGAAGAATCAACAAGGAAGGCCTTGCAGAATGGTGAAGTTATAAAGGAGAGAAGTGACTTAAATCTTATTTAGAGTATAACTGATGCTAAATTCCATTCCACACTACCATTTCCCCACATTACTGTAAGAGCAAAACTTTACTTTGGGGTATTTCTTTCTCTTTCAAATACTAGAAGTCAGAAGATCAAAATGATTATCTCAAATTAAATATGATTGCAGTGAAAATGATGACTACTAAAAAAATGTAAATTAAATACTGTTTTGAAGCTTTAAAAGTATTATTTAAATATTTTACATTACTTTAATATGTTATACATTTTCATATTTATCAAGTTGAGCTGTAAAAGTATGAATTTGATAGAAGTACTAATTTGATAGAAAAAGAAAAATAGTTTTTTGAAAAGTCATCTAATCAAAATCAAATAAGAATTATAAACAAAAGATAGGGAATCCAATTTTCATGTTTTATGAGGCGGTTTGTTGTTGATTATAGGAACAAATGGTATAAAAACAAAGAAAATATGTTCCATAATATTATATGCTGTTATTGTTTTTTTTAGGTGGTGTGCAGTCAGTTCCAACTCATAGCTACCCTATATGTGCAACAGCATGAACTGCTGCCCTGCCCTGAGCCATCCTCACAATCTTACTATGCTTGAGGCCATTGTTGCAACCACTGTGTCAATCCATTCCTTTTTCTCTGACCTTCCACTTTACCAAGCATGATATCCTTCTTGAAGGACTGTTACCTTATGGCCAAAGTATGTGAGATGAAGTCAGGCCATTCTTCCTTCTAAGGAGCATTCCAGATTATTTCCATACTGCTGAAAGTCCATGGCATTTTCAATATTCTTCTCAAGTACCACAGTTCAATGGTATCAGTTCTTCTCCAGTCTTCTGTATTCACTGTCAGGTGTCACATGCATATGAGGCAATTGAAAACACCATGGCTTGAGTTAGACACACCTTAGACTACAAAGTGGCATCTTTGCTCTCCAACACCTGCAAGGATATTTTGCAGCAGATTTGCTTAGTGCAATACAACGTCTGATTTCTTCACTGTTTCTTCCATTACAGTTGATTGTGAATCCAAGTAAAATAAAATCCTTAACAATTTAAAACTTTTCTCCATTTTTCTTGATGTTGCTTCTTGGTCCAGTTATGAGTATTTTTTCTTTTCTTTATCTTGAGGTATGTTTTTTCATTGTTGTTGATGTTGTTGTTAAGTGCCCTCAAGTCAGCTCCAACTCATAGTGACCCTATGCACAACTGAATGAAACACTGCCTGGTCCTGGCCAGCCTCATAATCCTTGCCACACCTTAGCCCATCATTGCCACCACCATGTCAATCCATCTCATTGAGGGCCTTCCCTTTTTTCGTTGACCCTTCACTTTACCAAGCACTTTACCCACCTTTCATCTGTTAATTTGTCATACTGTGATGGCTTGTGTGTTGCTGTGAGCCTGGAGCCTACGCAACTGGTATTTCAAATACCAGAAGGATCACACAGGGTGGATAGGTTTCAGAGGTGCCTCCAGACTACGACAGACATACAAGAAAGAAGGGGCCATCCAATTCTCAAGTAATTGGCCAGTGAAAACCTTATGAATAGCAACAGAGCACTGTCTGATATATTTTTTCACACATAATGGTAATTCACAGAGAACAATGAAAATGTAGACTTCTCATAAAAAAATCAAAACAATGATCTCTTACTTGTTGAGAGCTTTGAAAAATAAGTATTCTCACTTATGTTTTATTGAGTGGTGTCTTAGGCTGCATTCCCTAGAAAAAGAAAACCAGTGAAACTTGTACATAGACCTGAAAAACAAACAAACAAACAAACTTACTCCATCAAGTTGGATCCAACTCATAGCAACCCCTCCTTGGATTTCTGAGGTGGTACCTTTATGGAAGTAGATTGCC
>NW_006922431.1:22441-29056 GCF_000298275.1 Orycteropus afer afer
TTTATTATGGTTGTCATTATCACAAGGAAAAGCCAAGAAATTGTTAGGAATTTACTTTTCGCCTCCTCAGTTTCTTCATTGCTGATATTACCTCCTTATTTCTTAATGTGTAGATCAAGGAATTTAAGAGGGGGGTGAAAACAGTATAGAATATTGAGAGTATCTGATCCCCTATGGGGTTGTGGAAAGGTCAGGCATAGATGAAGATGCTGGGCCCATAGAAGAGAATTACCACAGTGATATGGGCAGTCAGTGTGGTCCGGGCCTTGGCCATGCCTGCTGACGATTGACGTCACGTGGTGACCAGGATGACAACGTAGCACATGAACAATAGCACAAAGCAGCACATACCAAGCATATCAGTGTTTAAACGAATCAGTATCTCAAGGATATAAATATCAGTGCAGGAAAGTTTAATCACCAAGGGAAAGTCACAGAAAAAGCTGTCTATGTTTTTCGGACCACAGAATGGAAGATTTGCTATGAAGACTAGCTGGCTTGTTGAGTGCAGAAACCCTGCAAGCCAAGAGCCCAGCACAAGACCTGCACACTTGCGTATACTCATGACGGCTGTATAATGCAGAGGTCGACATATGGCTACGTACCTGTCATATGCCATGGCCACAAGGAGCACCATTTCACCACCAGCAAAGGTATGCTGAAAGAATATCTGGGCCATGCATCCCACAAAGGAGATGGTGCTATGCTCCATGAGAAAGTCAACTATCAATTTAGGAGTGGCAAAAGTGGATAGACACATATCAATGAAGGAGAGGTTGCTGAGCAGGAAGTACATGGGGGTGTGGAGCGCAGGTTCAGAGAGGACTGTGAGCACAATGAGGAGGTTTCCCAGCAAAATGGACAAATAGAAAAGTGTGAAAAATACAAAATAGAAAAGTTGTAGCTCTCGAGGACCTGAAAGACCGTGTAATTCAAACTCAGTCACTCTTGAGTTGTTTCCTTTGTCCATGATTTCAAGTCTCTTAAATCAGGTCAGAAAATGTCCTGTAAAGCGAAATGGAAATGGAAATAACATCATAGGACTGTGGGAGTAAGCAAGCAACGGCAAGCCTGGCATCAAATTTAACTCTGTATAGTTACATGCTTCAGGTCTTCACACTGCTGCTGATTTGTGCCATTGAGTACATTCTGACAAAATGGTCCTTATTGGACAGGGTAGAATTGCCCTATAAGGTTTAATAGGCTACAAACTTTACAAAAGCCAACTGCCAGGTCTTTTCTCCTGTGGACTCACTGGTAGTTTTAAATCACTGACATTTCAGTTAGCTGGCCAGTGCTTAACCCTAGCTCCACTTTGGCGCCTTTAGATCTTCTTAAGCATGCAAATGCTTATTGCCTGCAATTATAGCTTTTGTGGTGAATATATATCCCATAACTTTCATCTCTGCTACAGAATGAAAGCTAAATTGCAGAAATCAATGTTCTGTACCTTAATTCCACCTCATTGAGGAGCTCTGGTGGTATAGTGCTGAAGGCATTTGACTGCTATCAGAAGGTTGGCGTTTCAAACCCACCAACCACTCTGTGGAGGGAAGACTCAGGAATCTACATCCATAAAGATTTGCTGCCTCGGAAACCCAAAAGGGGTTGTTATGAGTCAAGATTGACTCAATGGCAGTGAGTACTTTTTTTGTTGTTCTGTTTTGTTTGTTTCCACCTCTTTAAAATTCCTAATAAATAGAACCATGAAGTTCTAGACTCAAATTGCTATCAAAGTTTGAGATGCTTTCTCTTATAACTTCTGGCAGGGTGACCTTACTCAAATCCATTAAGCTCTCTGTTCCTCAGTTTTTGCATCATTAAATTGGGGTAATAACGATATATGCCTCATAAGGTTGTTGTAAGAATTAAGAGTTATAAAAAGTGAGAGATTGAAAATAGTTCCTGTTCTATAGTACCAACTCAATAGATATTAGCTACTATGCCTTTTTTTTTCCACCTGTAATAAAACTACTTCAGTATGAAAATTAATACAGTAGATGCAAATTTTATTTAATAAAACAAGATATGTCAAACACTTTAGTGACATCTATTTATATTCAGTATTTTAGTTAATATCATAATATCATATCTTTTATTAGAAACTTCTTCATTTACACTATTTGTACAATCCTGATGTCCTTTCTTCACCCAGTAACTCTAAATGTAAGTGAGTTTAATATGGGATCTTCAGTAGGAAGTACAAAAAATATTTGCTGATAGGATGAATCTTCTCTATAATTTACATAAACACATTTTATATTTTATATTTCTGAGATACAATTTTCTCCTGTTTTTTTCAGAGCACATCGTTCATAGATTGCATTTAGTAATATTGGTAGATCTAAATGTATATTTAGTTTCACATTAGGCAAACAGAAATGCTTTTATTTTACAGGCTAATAATTATCTCTGTGCCTTTTTGTAGAAAACTCTAGAAAAAATTGCTTCTTACAAGCCTCAGATTTACATCAGAGAAGTAAAAACAGTTCTGTTTTGGTAAATTTTCAAGTTTTACTTAATATGAACATTAAATTACTAAGATCATTAAGTGGAAACTAATCAGGATATCAGAATAAATAATATGTGCACTCAACAACAGAAGGACATTACCTTTAGAAATATGGTCTCCAAATTTTTTTCATTGCACTTCTCCAACAGCAGAAGGGCTATGGCCAGGTACATTCATTTACCTGAAAATTATATACACATATTACTACACTAAAATATTACATACAATATAAAATAGAATAAAATTAAGATAGAAGATTTCATAAATATCAAGACAACTATTAATATTTTCCTGACATTCCAACAACTCACCTGCTGGGGTGTATATATGCACCCAACATTGGATTCTACTGATCAAGAAATGCAAATGACTCATCTTCTAGAGACATATTTCAAAGGAAAACCTGACTTGGAAAAGAGGTAAGTTATTTCATGTAGTACTTTGTTCCTGAAAGAGAAGACAAGAAGTCACTGTGGTGCTGCAAAATGCTTTCCCTAGGTTCCCTGGGTGGTGCATGGAATAAGCACTTGACTCCGGCTGAAAGGTAAGCAGTTTGAACCTACTCAGAGGCTCCTCAGATGACAACCCTGATGATCTGCTTCCAAAAGGAATAGCACACTGTTGTCGAGTAGGATCTGATTCATAGTGACCCCTCCTTGGGTTTCTGAGGCGATGTCACTATGGAAGTAGATTGCCCAGTCTTCCTTCTGAGGAGTGGCTGGTGGATTTGAACCACCAGCCTTCTGGTTAGCAGTCAAATGCCTTAGGCACTATGCCACCAGAGTTCCTACCCTGGAAACCCTATGGACCAGTTCTACTCTGCCCACATGGTGTTTCCATGACGGGGAATTGACACAACAGCAAACGATAACAAAAATTCTTCACACTTTGAGAAAAGTAGTCAAGAAAAAAAGTCTACCTTTAATGCCTTCTGTTTCTACCTTGCTTCGTTCAAGTTAGATAACTTCTCTCCTTTTATCTGTTCCATTTTAGAATTCCAAGGCCATTCATCATTCCCTTCCTCCAGACAGCTAGTAATATCTTCAGTCAGACAAAGTAAACATTGTTACCTGTGCAGAATCGTGTTTCTTTACTTGGAATTAAAGAAAGGTACAATAGGGGCGGAAATTCATTTTCTAAAGTCACTTCCATAAATTTCTCTTTTTACTGTTGAAACAGTGTCTATATACATAGAAAATCTTTTTATGGCCTGGTCAGTGTTAACAGTGGTTATCTCTGGGTGAGAATCATTTTATTCTTTATATTTGGTATTTCTTGTGGTATTTGTTTTTCTCCAAAGAGTGTGTATTATCTTTTTAATCAAGGAGCACTTCTGGCGCTGTGGTTAAACATTTGGCTGCCAACTCAAAGGTTGGAAGTTGGAACCCACCAGCTGTTCTGCAGGAGAAGTGACCTGATGATCTGCTTCCATGAAGATTACAGCCTAGAAAGCCCCAAGGGACAGTTCTACTCCATCTTATAAGGGTCACCTTATAACGGTCGACTCAAGGGCACACAACGGCAACATTTTTCATCAGAAAAAATACAAACAAAACAGTAAAGTCCTTTTGAATTGACAGTTTTCATTTTTTGCGATTTAGCAATTTCAAATAAGAATAGGAAAGAAGGGAAAAGGGAACTGGTACCGAGAGAGAGGAAGTGGGAAGAGTACAGTCACATTGCAGGACTGCAACCAATGTCTCAATGTGGATGGACTGTTGGATGGAAAACCAATTCAAGTTTTACTTAATATGAAACTGGAATCTGAAAAGACTGTGAACAACCATTTGACCTGCAACCATTGATCTCCCCACACACACACCGCTTGTGGAGTGTAAGAGTGAAGAAAATCACAGACACATTGACACAATTAGTCTAAAGGACTAATGTACCACATGAACCTTAGCTTCCAGGACCCTGAGATTAGATGAATGAGTTTGATTCTATGGTCCAAGAGGGAAGGAACCATTTTTTTTTTTTTTTTAATTTTTTCCCTCAACCACAGTTAAGCCTATGCCTCACAAACAGTTTGCTTATAAAACTCAAAAAATAGTTTCCAAATTAATGAATAGATTCATAAATAGCAATATGGATGATTACATGCATACATAAATGAATACAATGAAGGTTTAATAGGCAGGATAATAATTGATTGATGACATATAAATTGTTTTATTATCATTCTGTCCTTGTTGATAAAACCCATTGACCAAAAGTCAGTTCTCAAGTGACCTTTAAGACTAAGTAGAGCTACCCCATAGGGTTTTCAAAGCTATAATCTTTACACAAGCAGACTGCTTTATCTTTCCCCCATGCAGTGGTTGGTGGTTTCCAACTACTACCCATTCGGTTAGCAGCTGAGCTCTTAACCACTGTGCCACCAGGACTCCTTCTTTTGTTATAGACAAAAGAACCCAATCCAAACTGTAAGTGAATCATAAGTGACTCATTGGCATTTTTGATTAACAGAACATGAAAAATTTCAAAAATTCACTCCACATTCTGTCTACTATCTTGTAACTATGACTATGCTAAAGCATAACTGGTTAAATGGAAGGAAAGAAGGGAGGGAAGGAGGAAGGAAGGGAGTAAGGAAAGAAAGAAACAGGGAGTTCTGAAAGGCATTTCAAGCATTAAGTTTCTTCCATAATTATCATAATTTAATGAGCATTGCTAAAATCCTCCAACCACTATGAAAAAACCTTCCATTTGAGTCATTTTTAACACTCCTCAGTATATTTTTTCTATCTCATGGCTTGGAAATAACATAAATAAATATAGCTATTTACTTATGAATCCATTTTAAATTGATATTTTTGAATACAAGAAACCAAAATATATTGCATGATATGAATTTGGGTGGCATTTCATAAATAATAAGAAACAAGAGTATATTTAAAAATGAACAGAATTTTTGGATCACTCGGTACTAAAAATCCTAAGGTAGACACAGGTGCTTGGAGTATGTAAGTAGGGACTAGAAATCAAACCATGATCCAAATCTCTTTCATTGACTAATTTTGATTTCATCTATACAATTTATATCTTTTCAACTTAGTAGGTATTTTATAGAAAACAATATGGGTCTTGCTGTCCCAAAATCACTATAGAAGGAAAAGGAACAAAAAATAAATTCCTAAAGGGGGAAAAATATATTAACAAAAAGCAAGTAGAAAGGCATGTGCAAAAGAGCAGATGGACTATCAAACTTGTCCAGACTTCCCTTTTTTTGAAAGGTAAAGAGGTTAGGTTTAGATATTGTGTATTGGCTTTTTCTGAGTATTGAATTATAGATACTTCATTTACTAACTAGCTGAGGTACAAATAACATAGCCTTTACACAAATAACAAGGGACATTTGAAAATATGGAGCCTGAAATAATCTCTGTAATTAACTATAAGAATCGTGCCCACCCACTAAAAAACTCAATCTCACTGCCAACTGCCCCAACTCATAGTGACCCCTACAGAGTTTCCAAGACTACAAAGGAAGTAGATTGTTTCACCTTTTTCCCATAGAGGAGCTGGTGGATTTGAGCTGTTGACCTTCCAGTTAATAGCCAATTGTCTTACCCACTACACCACCAGAGCTCCTTATAAGAATGCTATACTGCACTATGAATGGTGGTAAAGTATCCATCAATAATTTTTTTATTAGAGTAACAAAAGAATCCATTAAAATAATTGATAAAAACTAAGTAGGATGCTTTTCTTTATTTCATTCATTAACTTTTCCACTTTGAAAATTCTTAGTGTATGCAGTTACTTGGAAATGACATTATGTATGTGTGTGGGTATATATACATAAAATGCTAGAGTCATTCATTCATTCCCAAAAGACAGTGTCAATAAAAACATTTTGTCACATAAAAAACTAGAATCTATTAAATATAGACTGTAATTGCATTGTTAGTGGAATATGTACTGCTCGATAATACACACACACCCACGTATATACAAGTATATGTAAAGATACATATGACTATTCCTTGGGTTTCCAAGGTGGTATCTATATGCAAGTAGATTGCCCAATCTTCCTTCTGAGAAGTGGCTGGTGGGTTTGAACCACCAGCCTTCTGGTTAGCAGTTTAATGCCTTAGGCA
>NW_006922431.1:29267-37123 GCF_000298275.1 Orycteropus afer afer
GAATCTAAGTTGAAGTAAAATCATTGAACTCACAGTATGACAAAAATAATGACAAAGCTAGAATTTTAAATACATAAATTGTATTTTGAATGTATTAAAGTTGTATGTTTGCCTATTTATATGCACAGATATCAAGGCAACAACCAAAGACGTATATGTACATAACTGTGTAAAGAAGTAATTTAAGCTAATACACTGACATTCACAGTGGAACCACATTCTGTGTTATATAACAGGAGAATAAAGTCACAGAGCACAGTGGCTGAGTCTACAGAAGAGGAAGATGTACTTTGTGGCCATGAGATTTCAGGTCATAGAAAGAGCTGATCTCGGGATATTAAGAGGGAGTTCAAACATGGTGAGGCAAATTCAATCTCTTTGACAGAGTACTGAAAGAAAAGGAGAACTATAGTAAAATAGCTCTCTACAGAGAGCATTTGAAGTGACAGAACTATTAAAACTTACAAGTCATTGCTGGGGTGCCACGTAGACTTACTGAAAGAATTAGAATTTGTCTCCTCTTTCTATTTCAGAAGTTCCACCAGAATAACCTGAGGTATTGTGACATTAGAAATGTGTTCTTCTCATACCACTTGCACTATGCCTCACTTGCTCTTTTCACACTTTATTTAAGAGGAGGGGATGATGACAATTACTCTGTCTTTAAAGGGTGATTTTGCCCCATTGGGAGTGTTAATAACCAGTTCTTCTCTATCATAGACTAGCAGTATCATTTCTACCTAGGGATTCACACTTCTAACAGTCACACTCCCCACCTATCTGTAGCCTCTTATACTTAGTGTGCTATTGATTTCTTTTGAGTGTTTATTCACAGGCAAGGTTTCTGAGCAGTTTTTAGAGTCATAACTGGATTCTCATACAGTGGCTTTTATTTATTTATTTATTTATTTTTTTGCTGGAGGCTCTGTGAAATAAATATTGTTTTAAGCAGCACTCTGATTACTATAATAATCTAGTACTAGTGCCATCAATTGAACCCCCACTCATGGCAATCCTGTGTGTCAGAGCAGAACTGTGCTCCTAGGGTTTTAAACCACTAATTTCTTGATAGATTTCCAGGCCTTTCTTCTAAGGCACCTCTAGATGGACTACAATCACCAACCATTCAGTCAGCATCACCCAGGGGCTGCTGCTGTAATAATACACATACAGCAAAACTACAGATCACAGGGACAAAACAGACTATCTGTTATTTTTCTGTATGCTTCAGTGAGATTTAATTCATTAATTTTTTTAAATTGAGTAACTACTATATCCAAAACCTCAGAAAACAATTCAAGAATGAGTAAGACAAAGTGCCTTTCAGCAAGTTATCTGTAATTAAAAATGCACAATTAAAGAAAGCAAACAATGAAAAATAATGCAAATAGAATAGTATTCATTTTACAAGAGAAGGGACAAAACTACACAGAAATTCAGCTTTGGAAGAGATTGCTTTTTACTGGAAAGGAAGAAGTATGAGGAAGGAGAAGACTAGAGAAGGAGATAAATACAAAGAGAAGGAAAAAGACAAAAATGAAATACTTGTGAAAGGCCTTAAAAGGAACATAAGTTTTGAAAGTCAGAGATAATGAGTGGAAGGAAGATCACACAGTATATGACACCAAAATAAGCACATGTGTGAGTGAAGAAAAGCAGAAGTGACTCAATAACCACGGCTGCAGCTTTGCTAGAGCACAGCATATGTCAGAGAGTTACTGTACTATATATTGGAGAATAGTAAAAAAGGTTTTAGCATTTTGTACCTAATATGTTGGAAAACAGAATACCATTCATCGTTTCAAAACAGAAGACTATGCTTTAGAAATATGTTGTTGTTGTTATGTGCCGTCGAGTCAGACCGAATCATAGTGACCCCTCCTTGGGTTTCCGAGGCAGTATCACTACGGAAGTAGATTGCCCCATCTTCCTTCCGAGGAGTGGCTGGTGGGTTTGAACCACCAGCCTTCTGGTTAACAGTCAAGTGCCTTAGGCACTATGCTACCAGAGCTCCCTAGAAATATTTAGAACATGTATATCACAGTGTGTATGGAAGTGACTAAGAGGAACAGGTTTGCAGTGAGTGCATGCGTAAAATGGAAGGCCCTTACAGAAGTTCCACCCATACATAAAATGAAGTCATGACATGGGTTTAGACAAAGATGACATCAAGGTAATAAGTATTTCAAGGATAGCATGTTTGTTATTAGCTGCTCTCTAGTGGGCCCCAGATTCATGGTAATCCCACAGACATTGACATCAGACCGTTGTGACCACAGAGATTCCAGTGGCTGATTTTTGTATGTAGATCACCAGGCATTCCTTCCTAACACATTCTAATCTAGAATCTCTGCTGAAACCCTTCCCACTTCAAAAGAACATGCAAACCTCCACTGACATGGATGGTGACTGTGCCTGAGATATAGAGTCCAGAAACAGACTGGGTGTCCCCATGGAAAGTCAGAATTCTACCACTGAACCACCACTGCCCTCCAGAGATAGGGCATTCAAACTTATCTGATTGTGGACAAAGGCCAAGAGAAATGAAGGGAAATCAAGATATTGAAAAACCTGCAAAGAATCAGATGAATATTCTAGTACAGGTAATTTCAAACTGTGGTGTTTGGAGTGCTGAAGGTGTTGTGGAGATGACCCACATGCTCCTCAAGGAACATCTACTCAATTCCTTCTAGATGAAAATCATTCATTCATTTAACAAACACTAGTTTTTATGAATGCTTCCCATTTGTCAGGTGTGTAAAATAGTAGCTGACAAATGGGGAATATTCAATAAATCTCACTGAAAAAAAAAAAACTCACGGCCACCAAGTTGATTCCAATTCATAGCGACCCCCATTGGGTTTCTAAGGCAGTAAATCTTTAAAGAAGTAGATTGTCCCATCTCCCTTCCACAGGGGGGCTGGTTGGTTTGCTGACCTTCTGGTTAGCAACCAAATGCCTTATTCACTATGCCAAGAGGAATGATTGCCATTGAGAATTCCCCTTTCTTGGGTTCTCATTATAAAATCCACTTAGCAAGACTCTATGTCTCCTCAATAACCTCCTCATGAAAGACTTCACTTCCTGGTTATGAAGGGTGTAAATCATAGTATGCATCAAAGGAAAGATCACTGTGTGAAAGGTGGTTGGTCAGAACCCATCTTAAGACAAAACTTTTTTTCATTATAGAATTTTCTCCTCTGTCTCTGGTAACTCTTTTTAATTCCAAGGTCCCCTTTATCTGATATCAGAAAATGTTTTGTCCTCCTTTTCAGATTTTAAACTTTGTAAGTAAGTCACTATAGGACCCCACACAGATAATTCTAACCTTCTGTCACCTTGGTGTTGGCACCTTTTGTTCTTTTGCATTCAAGGTACAATTTTCCTGGTTTTATTTATTTACTTATATATTTATTTATTCTGTGAAATCTGGATATTTCTATAATTTCAAACTCTTGAATTCATTTAAGCAGCTCAGGTTGTACAGTGGTTACAGCATTTCCCTGCTAATCAAAAGGTGACACTTCAAACTGGTCCATGGGAAAGAGTTGGGCACTCTTCTTCCAAAGAGGTTTTTAATCCATATGGGATAAGTTTACTCTGTCCTATATGTTGTTGTTGTTGTTGTTATGTGCCATCGAGTTGGCCCCGACTCTTAGCGACCCCTCCTTGGGTTTCCGAGGTGGTATCACTACGGACGTAGATTGCTCAACCTTCCTTCCAAGGAGTGGCTGGTGGGTTTGAACCTCCAGCCTTCTGGTTAGCAGTCAAGTGCCTTGGCACTATGCTACCAGAGCTCCTTCTGTCCTATACATAAGGTTAATATTAGACAGAATCCTTTAGGTTTCTGTGAGTTTTTTTGTTTTTTGTTTTTAGACTTCATTTTAACTTTCTGTTTTGCTGGCTTTTAGTTTTTTGTCCCCCCCCACCCCCAAAATTGCTCTGGCAGAGGAATAGGTGGTTACTGTCTTGTTACTACCATGGAGAGGTAGAAGTAAGGCTTCCCACTCCACCTCCATTGATGCACAAGTAGGGAGACTCCTTGCTACTGCTGGATGATAGTGAGAGTTCTGGATGTCTGCTAGGCTTTCACTGATATCTTCTGACCAAGAGTAGTTGGAATGCCTTGTTATTGCTACCTATACGACCTCCACTGACTCCATGGGAATGATGTCACTGCTCTCCTCTTGGCCTTCCTTGACCCCAACATGGGTTGCTTGGGGAGTTGGACCATATATGAAGAGGTGGTAGAAGTCTGAGATCCTTACTTGGTCTTTGTTAGCATGAGAGTGGTTATGGTTGTTAAGTTTGTGTGTCAGTGTGGCTGGGCTGTAGTTTTGAAAGGCTTGGCAGCTGGATGTAGCTATTTTTTGTAATAAGACTGTAATCACTTCCATGTTGGAATCTGCTGTGAACAGCTAAGTAGTCAAAGGGGAGCTATCTTCAGGGTGTGGCCTGCTTCCAGTATATATGGAGAAGCTTTAAGAAAGGTCTCCAGTTCTTTGGTACATTTGTATCCTGTATTTCACTAAGTCTTCATCTCCTGTTCTTGGATTTGAACCTGGAGTCTGTCATGTGGCCTGCCAATCTTGCATTTTATCTGTTGATCTGGGGTTCATCTGTCTCAGCAGCCAGAAGCAGCCTGAATTCTAGGATGCCTCCAACTCCAGTGGGCCTGTAACAAGAGGCAGAGCTGAAGCCCAAGGTCAAAGGGCCTTACCCAGCCCTTTGAGTTGTCACTCTGAATTTGGACTTCTAACCTCCTAACTGTAAAAGAATAAATTGCTCTTTTCTAGCGCCATCCATTTCTGATGTTTCTGTTATAGCAGCATTAGACAACTAAGGCACTGAGGCTGAGCCAAATAATTTTTTTTGTGTGTGTGTGGAGGGGGCTGTTTGCCTGGAGTAGAGTGGTTATGGTTCAAAGTTTCCTTGTTGCATGGATAGAAAAAGGTCTTCCTTCCATTCATCTTCCCTTCCCTCTATCCTTCCTTCTTTCCTCCCATCCCCTCCTCTTCCATTTGCCTCTCTCCCTCCCTACACCTCGCCTACTCTCTTTCTTTGTCTCCTACTACCATTGGCATTTCTGAATTCCTGGCTTCATCCTCTCTTAGTCATATATATATATATATATATATATATATATATATATATATATATTTGTTTTTGGTGGCGTTATATGCCATCGAGTTGGACCTGACCCATAGTGACTTCTCCTTGGGTTTCCAAGGCAGTATCACTATGGAAGTAGATTGCCCCATCTTACTTATGAGGAGTGGCTGGTGGATTTGAACCTCCAGCCTTCTGGTTAGCAGTCAAGTGCCTTAGGCACTATGCTACCAGTTGTTGCTGTTATGTGCCGTCGAGTCGGCCCCAACTCATAGCAACCAGAGCTTATATATATACATATATATATATATATATATATATATATATGACTTAGAGGGAACGATTTATATATATATAATGTAAAAGAAAATCCAGGGAACTTACCATTAGGCCATTCCTTGAGTCCCTACCTAGTCTGTCTTCTTCAATCCTTAGTAAAGACATAAAGACAACTGGAATGCTCCTTGTAATTGAGAGTGGTCAGACTTTGTCTAACTTACTTTGATCATGTTATCAGAAGAGACCATTCTCTGGAGAAGGGTATCATGCTTGGTAAATTGGTAAAGTAGAGGGTCATGAAAGAGAGGAAGGCCCTGAAGGAGATGGACTGACACAGTGGTTACAACAATGGGCTCAGGTATAGCAAGGATTGTGAGTGTGGCGCAGAACCAGGCAGTGTTTTGTTCTATTGACATACTGTCACTATGAGTCAGAGACAACTCGATGGCACCTAACAACAACAACAGAGTCTTATTTGCTTTATAGAAAATGTCCATGCTTTCAGTGGTACTTAGCAGAAGGAATATAGAAGAAAGAAAAAAAAAAAAAAACATGTTTTCAAGAGAATTATTCACCTGCATCTTGTATTTCATAGCAATGTTATTTCTTTTTGATGAATTTTGGATATTTAACCATTTCAGACATACTCACTTTATACATTTATTAAATATGCAAGTAGGGAAGAGAGTCTATTTTACCATTTATTCTGTCTGCTATCTCTTGTTGCTTGTGGATAGGCTACTCATGTATTTTGTTAGTTTGATTGGGCATTCAAATTTATCAGGACTTCCTGTGACGAAACACCTTATGGCCAGTGTTAAGGGTGTGGCCGACCAGAGCTGCTTTTGATTATTTTTCCAAATGCCTTAAGCATTTCATTGACCTCTGGAGTGAACTAAATTTTTGTTGAATTTCTCAAATTAAAGTTCTTCTGCTTATGCAGAGAGTATAAATTCAAATTATATATGGACAATCCTATGATTATAATTTCAAAAAGTAAACAATTTTTCTACCCATAGACCAGGCCAATTAGGATATATTTTTAATCTTTTCCTTGTGCTGCTTAGAACATTCTTCTAAACCACACCTTCCTTGAAGGAATATGCTTTATGGATCTCACATCCAAGAGATCTAATTCTCCTCACACTCTTGTGGGGCCAAATTACCCTCCAATGGTCTTCCATCATTTTGAATATGTGAAATCCCTTCCCATCATTATTCTCTGGAAGCTTCTAATCTTTCAGACGCCCTGAGAAGAATTGTTTGTTTGAAACAGTGCTTCTAGAATTTAGAGGTATTTTTACTGATGGATCTCTGATACCTGAAGTACAACATTGTCGGAATAGAACCACAATCTTCTAACATATAGGTATATTCTGAGGATCAACTGAGATATTATATAAAAATATAATTTGTAAATTATATAAGAACAGACTGTTACGTGGAGAAGGATGTCATGCATGGTAAAGTGCAGGGTCAACGAAAGAGGAGAAGACCCTCAAAAAGACAGATTGACAAATCAGCCAAAGAAATGGGCTCAGGTATACTAAGGATCATGAGACTGGCCCAGGACCAGGCAAGGTTTCTTTTTGTTGTACATAAGGTCTGTATGACTCAGAAACAACTCGACCACACATAATAACAACATCCTAAAAATACAAATCCAAACTCACAGCCATTGAGTCAATTCTGACTCAAAGTTATCCCCATAGGGTTTCCAAGGCTATAAATCTTTAAGTAGGTAGATTGCTTTCTCTTCCTCCTGTAGAGAAACTGGTGGATTTGAACCATCAACCTTCTGGTTAGCACCCAAATACCTTACCCACTGTAATACCAGACCTCTTGTAAAATATGTAGTGACCTTTAAATATAAGTTTCACTTCATTATCATAATCAATGTATGATACAGTGGTATGCTTTTTCTTTCTTTAATTCTGTATTTCAGAAAGAGCAACAAGGGCTTGTAGAATCATGAAGTAATAAAGGAGAGAAGTGAGTTGAACTTTCTTTAGAGTATAATGGGTATTCAATGCTATTGCACACCACTGTTTCCCCCACATCATTTCAAAAGCAAAAGTTCACTTTGGGTATGTCTTTCTTTTTCAAACACTGCAGAAGATCAAAATGATTGTCTCAAATTAAAATGTGATAACAGTGAAAATGATGACTGGTTGGAAAAAAAATTGTAAATTAAATGCTATTCTGAAGCTCTAAAAATATTAGTTAAATATGTTACATTACTTTAATATTTTGTAAACTTTCATATTATCAAATGGAATTATAGAAGCATGAATTGGATAGAAAAAGGAAAAAAATGGTTTGAAGAGTAATATTAGTACAAGTAATGTAAGAATTATTTTATAAATGAAAATGAGGAATCTCATTTTGCTGTTTTCTAATGAGATTTGTTTTTGATTATAAGGATAAATTCTATAAAAAATAAAATATGTTCTATATTATTTCAAATA
>NW_006922431.1:38465-40534 GCF_000298275.1 Orycteropus afer afer
CTTAGACTTCAAGGAGACATCTTTGCTCTTCATCCCTTGAAAGAGGTCTTTTGCAGCAGATTTTTCCAATGCAATATGTTGTCTCATATCTTGACTGCTGCTTCCATTGGTGTTGATTGTAGCACTAAGTATTATGAAGTCCTTGACAACTGCAATCTTTTTTCCATCCCTTGTGAAGCTTTTTTTGGACCAGTTGTGAGGATTTTTGTTTTCTTTATATTGAGATGTAATCCATACACAGACCATAGTATTTAATCTTCATCAGTAAGTGTTTCCAGCCATCCTCACTTTCAGTTAACAAAGTTGTGTCATCTGTGTATCTCCCTCCAATCCTGATGCCACATTCTTGTTCATATAATCCAGCTTCTTGGATTATTTGCTCAGCACACAATTGAACAAGTGTGGTGAAAGGATACAACCCTGATGCATTCCCTTCTTGATTTTAAACCATGCAGTATCCCCTTGCTCTGTTTGAATCTCTTGATCTATGTACAGGTTCCTCATGAGTACAATCAAGTGGTCTGGAATTCCCATTCTTCTCAATGTTATCCTTAATTTGTTATGATCTACACAATTGAATGCTTTTGCTTAATCAATAAAACACAAATAAACATCTTTCTGGTATTCTTAGCTTTCAGCTAAAGTCCATCTGACATCAGCAATGATATGCCTTGTTCTACATCCCCTTCTGAATCCAGCTTGCATTTCTGGAAGCTCTCTGTCAATAAAGAGAAGATAGTATACCATTTATTCTGCCTTCTAACTCTTGATCCTTGTAGATAGGCTCCTCAGATGTGTTGTTAGTTTGATAGGGCACTCGAGTTTAGCAGTAATACTTGTGCCAAAATTCTCTGTGGCAAGTGTTAAGGGTATGGCCCATCTGAGCAAGTTCATCTTTATTTTTCAAATGTCTCAAGAATTTCATTGACCTCTATAGTGAACTACCTTTTGTATTGAATTTTCATAGTAAAGGACTTCTGACTATGCAAAAAGTGTAAGTTAAAACTATGAATTTATATATGGGCAATCCCATGATTATACTTTCCAAGAATAATTTTTCCATCCATTGTTGTTGTTTGCTGTCGAGTCAGACCCATAGACCTTGGTCAATTAGAATACATTTGTATGCTTTTTCCTTTTGCTGCTCAAACAACTCCTCCTAACTGCACTTTCACTGAAGGAATAAGCTTTAGATGTGTAAGGCCCCAAGGGGTAATTTGACTTCACACTCTCACAGGGATACAATTCCCTTCTAAAGGCCTTTCATCATTTGTGTATCAGAAATCTGTTCCCAACATACTTCTTCTTCCAAAACTTCACTCTTTCAGACATTCTGAGATCAATTGTTTGTTTTGAAGTGTACTTCTAGAATTCATAGAAAATTCTACTAAAAGATCTCTGATATCCAACTTTCGAAATTGTCTGCATGGACATAATCTTGTAGCCTATAGGTATCTTGTGAGGACTAATTCAGATAATATGTAAAGATGTAACCTGTAAACCGTAGTGATCACTAAATATAAGTTTGACTTCATTATCATAATTATCATATGAAATAGTGGTTCACTAATTTTTTTTTTTTAATTCTATGTTTCAGAAGAGTCAACAAGGAAGGCCTTGCAAAATGGTGAAGTTATAAAGGAGAGAAATGACTTAAATCTTACTTAGAGTATAACTGATGCTAAATTCCATTCCACACTACCATTTCCCCACATTACTTTAAGAGCAAAACTTTACTTTGGGGTGTTTCTTTCTCTTTCAAATACTAGAAGTCAGAAGATCAAAATGATTATCTCAAATTAAATATGATTTCAGTGAAAATGATGACTAATAAAAAAATGTAAATTACATAATATTTTGAAGCTTTAAAAGTATTATTTAAATATTTTACATTAGTTTAATATGTTACACATTTTCATATTTATCAAGTTGAGCTGTAAAAGTATGAATTTGATAGAAGTACTAATTTGATAGAAAAAGAAAAATAGTTTTTTGAAAAGTCATCTAATCAAAATCAAATAAGAATTATAAACAAAAGATAGGGAATCCAATTTTCATGTTTTATGAGG
>NW_006922431.1:43424-48336 GCF_000298275.1 Orycteropus afer afer
TGCTTAACCCTAGCTCCACTTTGGCGCCTTTAGATCTTCTTAAGCATGCAAATGCTTATTGCCTGCAATTATAGCTTTTGTGGTGAATATATATCTCATAACTTTCATCTCTGCTACAGAATGAAAGCTAAATTGTAGAAATCAATGTTCTATACCTTAATTCCACCTCATTGAGGAGCTCTGGTGGTATAGTGCTGAAGGCATTTGACTGCTATCAGAATGTTGGTGGTTCAAACCCACCAACCACTCCGTGGAGGGAAGACTCAGCAATCTACATCCATAAAGATTTGCTGCCTCGGAAACCCAAAAGGGGTCATTATGAGTCAAGATTGACTCAATGGCAGTGAGTATTTTTTGTTTTGTTTCCACCTCTTTAAAATTCCTAATAAATAGAACCATGAAGTTCAAGACTCAAACTGCTATCAAAGTTTGAGATGCTTTCTCTTATAACTTCTGGCAGGGTGACCTTACTCAAATCCATTAAGCTCTCTGTTCCTCAGTTTTTGCATCATTAAATTGGGGTAATAACGATATATGCCTCATAAGGTTGTTGTAAGAATTAAGAGTTATAAAAAGTGAGAGATTGAAAATAGTTCCTGTTCTATAGTACCAACTCAATAGATATTAGCTACTATGCCTTTTTTTTTCCACCTGTAATAAAACTACTTCAGTATGAAAATTAATACAGTAGATGCAAATTTTATTTAATAAAACAAGATATGTCAAACACTTTAGTGACATCTATTTATATTCAGTATTTTAGTTAATATCATAATATCATATCTTTTATTAGAAACTTCTTCATTTACACTATTTGTACAATCCTGATGTCCTTTCTTCACCCAGTAACTCTAAATGTAAGTGAGTTTAATATGGGATCTTCAGTAGGAAGTACAAAAAATATTTGCTGATAGGATGAATCTTCTCTATAATTTACATAAACACATTTTATATTTATATTTCTGGGATACAATTTTCCCCTGTTTTTTCAGAGCACATCGTTCATAGATTGCATTTAGTAATATTGGTAGATCTAAATGTATTTTTAGTTTCACATTAGGCAAACAGAAATGCTTTTATTTTACAGGCTAATAATTATCTCTGTGCCTTTTTGTAGAAAACTCTAGAAAAAATTGCTTCTTAAAAGCCTCAGATTTACATCAGAGAAGTAAAAACAGTTCTGTTTTGGTAAATTTTCAAGTTTTACTTAATATGAACATTAAATTACTAAGATCATTAAGTGGAAACTAATCAGGATATCAGAATAAATAATATGTGCACTCAACAACAGAAGGACATTACCTTTAGAAATATGGTCTCCAAATTTTTTTCATTGCACTTCTCCAACAGCAAAAGGGCTATGGCCAGGTACATTCATTTACCTGAAAATTATATACACATATTGTTGTTGTTGTTGTTTTGCCGTCGAGGCCCCGACTCATAGCGACCCCTCCTTGGGTTTCCGAGGCAGTATCACTACCGCAGTAGGATTGCCCAACCTTCCTTCCGAGAAAACTATATTGTATGTAGCCATTATCACTAGGTATCCTAATTAAACAGCAACAACAACAGAAAACTGCTGCCATAGAGAACCCTATACAACAGAGTAGAGTTGCCCCATAGCATTTGCAAGGCTATAAATCTTTCTTGACATAGACTGCCTCATCTTTTTTCTGTAAAGCAGCTGGTAATTTCGAACAGCTCACGTTTTGGTTAGCAGCTGAATGCTTTAACCACTATGTCACCAGAGATCCCATTCTAATTGAATTATATATATACTCACTGCTGTTGAATCGGAAGATGGGTAATCTACTTCCGTAGTGATACAGCCTCGGAAACCCAAGGAGGGGTCGCTATGAGTCGGTCAGACTCACCGGCACATAACAACAACAACAAAGCTGTTGAATCGATTAGACTCGTATCAATCCGATGCATAGCGAACCTTCTTTGGGTTTCCTAGGGAGGTATCGCTACAGTAGTAGATTGCCCAATCTTCCTTCTGAGTGGATATGTGTGTGTGTGTGTGTGTGCACGCGCACACATGCTACTGTACATACAGTACATATTGTTTTATAACCTACCACTCAAAAATTATCATAAATATTTTCCATGACAATAGAGTATTTATATGTCAGCTTTTAAAGAATACTTTTGATATTTTGTTATATCCATGTTTTCAATTTTACCTGTCGGGGCCGACTCGACGGCACATAACAACAACAACAACAACATAGCATTAATTTTAGCTAAAAATTCATTTATGCAAAGTTCCTTATTTAAGATGTATCATTATAAGTACACACTTTAAAAACTTTCTGTTCATTATAGCAAACTTCATCTCACTAAATTGATGTACAAGAATACCGGTTCAATACCTCTCCCTTTCTTGGCAAGAGAGTTTGTCACAGTTTATATCTTTATTTCTTCTTATTTGCTACATTGAAATTTATCTCATTGATGTTTCAATACATTTAGTGATTATTAATGGGGTGGACCATTTTATTCTTTAATGAACTGGCCATTTTTATGTTTTTCTCCCTCAATTGCCTATCTATGTCCTGAGACCATTATTCTATTGGATCCTCCATACTATTATTTATTTATAGGACACTTTATTATTAAGGCATTATTCTTTTTTACAGATATCCCACTGTATTTTAGTTTACCCTTTGCCTTTTAATTTTATTTCTGTCAAATTTTCCATCAAATTATTTAAAATATTTTAATGAATTCAGATTCTATAATTTTCCCAAATGGTTTTTGCTTTCTTATCCACCATAAAAAGCCTTTGTCCTTCAGTGTATTTTTATTATTAAAAAAAAAAAAAATCATGAAAAGGCTTATAAATTAATTAATTGAATTTTAAACAGAACTTTTAAAACAATGGTGGCTATGGGGAAAATATTGGGTGAGTTCTTAATAGTGAAAATTGGAGAGATCACATCTTGGAATGCCACCTTTATTGGGAGTGCCAGGGTTGGCTTTGGTGATTGTGAAGCCTGCCATTTCTATGGTAACCAAAGCCTTATGCTAATGGAGATGAAATTCCCTGGTAGAAATTACTAGTACCAGCTAAGTGTTCAAATAGGATAAGGATGAGGTTTTCAGCACAGCTCTGAAATTACTCCACAAAATTTCCAAATAACTCCTGTAGCTGCTACTTTTGCCTAGTACCAGACTAAACTAAAAGCCTAAATCCACTGCCACTGAGTGGACTCAAACTCATAGTGACCCCTTTGAGTTTCCCAGGTGAATCTTTATGGAAGTGAATTTCCCAGTCTTCAATCTGCTGAGTCACTGGTGAGTTTGAGCCCCCAACCTTCTGTTTAGCAGTCAAATGCCTTAGGCACCACAACACCAGAGCTCTGTAATTAGCCATATCTTATCTTAAATCTCCTAAAATAAATCAAGCCTTACCATAAGGAATTACCAGAGAGAGATGTTACATCATATAAATGATATTACCATTCATCAGAGGGCACACTGAAACATAAGTAAGACTGAAAACCACTAAGCCTGATTTTTTTTTTTTATTTTTTTTTTATGATTTTGAGCTTTGTCCACATTTTTCTCCCACTCTATTTTGTACCTTCTAATGAGATCTCTTTCAGGGAGCTCTGGTAGCATAGTGGCTAAGACACTTGCCTGCTAACCAGACGGCTGGCGGTTCAAACCCACCAGCCACTCCCCGGAAGGAAGATTGGGCAATCCTACTTCCGTAGTGATACTGCCTCGGAAACCCAAGGAGAGGTCGCTATGAGTCGGGGCCGACTCGACGGCACATAACAACAACAACAATGAGATCTCTTTCAGAGTTCCAGTTAGTGGCATTCAGGTTGTATGATTGGATACATACATGTTCATGTAAACTGAATAGATGTGGGAGGCTGGGATTATACCTATGAATATACCAGTTTCACAGAGGATATTCCTACATTTGTACTTACATGTGCTGAGAATGTATCCATGAAAGTAGTTGAACATGCAGGAGGCAAAGTTATGAAAACCTCTTAACCATAACCAAACACCTTAAGGAATGAGTAGCTGGGCCTGGGGTTCAAGACTATAGTCAAGGGGACAGAAAGGTCAACTGGCACAACATAGTCCACAAAGAAAATGTTGCACAATCTACTTTTGCGAGCACCAACTGGAATCTGAAAAGCCTGTGAACAACCACTTGACCTGCAACCATTAATCTCTCCCCCCATGGAATATAAGAGTGGAGAAAATCAGAGATAAATTGACACAATTAGTCTAAAGGACTAATGGACCATATGAACCTCAGCTTCCAGGACCCTGAGATTAAGTGAATGAATTTGATTCTATGCTCCAGGAAGGAAGGAACCAAGGTTTGTTTTTTACTTCCTGGCCACAGTTAAGCCTGTGTCTCACAAAGGTTCTGCTTATAAAACTCAAAACACAGTTCCAAAATTAATGAATAGATTCATAAATAGCAATGTGAATGATTATATGAATACATAAATGAATACAGTGCAGTTTTAGTGGGCAGAAAAATGCTTGAGGAAATATAAATTATTTTATTATCATTCTGTCTTTGTTTATAAAAACCCACTGACCAAGAGTCAGGTCTCAAGTGACCTATAAGACAGAGTTGAGCAACTCCTTAGCATTTTCAGAGCTACAGTTTTTATAGAAGTAGACTTCTATGTCTTTCTCCCATCCAGAGGCTGATGTTTTACAACTCTGGTAGCATAGTGCCTAAGGCACTTGACTGCTAACCAGAGGGCTGGCAGTGCAAACCCACCAGCCACTCCTCGGAAGGACGGTTGGGCAATCTACTTCCATAGTGATACCGCCTCGGAAACACAAGGAGGGGTCGCTATGAATTGGGTCTGACTTGATGACACATAACAACAACAACAACACACACACACACATACAGAAGTATATG
>NW_006922431.1:48436-52280 GCF_000298275.1 Orycteropus afer afer
TCCATAGTGATACCGCCTCGGAAACACAAGGAGGGGTCGCTATGAATTGGGTCTGACTTGATGACACATAACAACAACAACAACACACACACACATACAGAAGTATATATATATATATATATATATATATATATATATATATATATAAAGGTACACAGAAGTACATATAAATATATACCAAATATATGCTTCTATACATGTATATAATTAGAATATGTACTACTAGACAATATATACATAAACCAAAAACTAAACTCACTGCTGTCAAATTGAACTCTACTCATAGCGAGCCCTCCTTAGGCTTCCAAGGCAATATCACTAAGGAAGTACATTCCTTAATGTTATGAGAGCTCCCATCATATAAAAATTCATAGCTTTGTAAATACATGTACATAAAATCTAGAATGCTCACTTTAACACTTCTAGTATAGTTTTATTCTTGTTTCTAGAATCTAAGTGAAGTGAAATCATTTACCTCATAGTATGACAAAAATAATGACAAGGCTAGAATTTTAATTACATAAATTGTATTCTGAATGTATTAAAATGTATATTTGGCTATTTATGTGTACAGAGGTCAATGCAACAACCAAAGACATACACGTACATGACTGTGTAAAGAAGCAATTTAAGCTAATACACTGACATCCACAGTGGAACCACATTCTGTGTCATATAACAAGAGAATAAACTCAGAGAGCACAGCGGCTGAGTCTGCAGAAGAGGAAGATGTGCTTTGTGGGCAGGAGGTTTAAGGTCATAAAAAGAAATAGCTGATCTCAGGATATTAAGAGTGAGTTAAAACATGGTGAGACAAATTCAATCTCATTGCCAGCATATTAAAAGAAAGAGAGAACCATATTAAAATAGTTGTCTACAGGGAGCACTTGAAGTGACAGAAGTATTAAAAGTATTAGAAGTATTATGTGAGTCGTTGCTGGGTTGCCATGTAGACTTACTGAAAGAGCTAGAATTTGTCTTTTCTTTCCATTTCAGAACTTCTACTGGAATAACCCGAGGTATCGTGACATTAGAAATGTGTTCTCCTCGTACTGCTTGCACTAAGCCACGCTTGTTCTTTACACAATTTTTTGAATAGGAGGTGGTGAAGAAAATGACTCTGTCCTTAAAGAGTGATTTCGTTCCACTGGGAGTGTTAATAATTAGTTCTTCTCTATCATAGACTAGCAGTGTAATCTCTACCTAGGGATTCACACTTCTAAGGGTCACACTCCCCACCTACCTATAAGCTCTTATAATTATTGTGGTAATAATTGCTTGTGAATATTTATTCACAGGCAAGATTTCAAAGCATTTTTTAGAGTCACAATTGCATTCTCATGCAGCGATTTTCATTTTTTCAGCTACAGGCTCTGTGAAATAAATATTGTTTTAAGCAGCATTCTGATTGCTGTAATAATCTAGTACCAGTGCCATCAAGTGAACCCCAACGAATGGCAACCCTGTGTGTCAGAGTTCAACTGTGCTTCCTAAGGTTTTAAACCACTAATTTCTTGGTAGATGTCCAGGCCTTTCTTCGAAGACACCTCTGGATGGACTACAACCACCAACCATTTAGTCAGCATCACCCAGGGGCTGCTGCAGTAATAATGTACATACAGCAAAACTACAAATCACTGGGACAAAATAGAATATGTGTTTTATTTTCTGCGTGCTTCAGTGAATTTTAATTCATTACTTTTTAAAAATTAAGTTATTATTATATCCAAATCCTCAAAAAACAACTCAAGAATGAGTAAGACCAAGTGCCTATCAGCAAGTTGTTTGTAATTTAAAATGAATAATTAAAGAGAGAAATGAAGAAAAAGAATGCAAATAGAATAACATTCATATTACAAGGGAGGGGAAAATACATAGATATTCACATTGGGAGAGATTGCTTTTTATTGGAAAGGAAAAAGTATGAGGAAGGAAAAAACCAGAGAAGGAGATAAATACAAAAGAGAAGGAAAAAGACAAAAAATGAAATACTTGTGAAAGGCCTTGAAAGGGACATAAGGTTTTGAAAGTCAGAGATAGTGAGTGAAGTAAGCTTACACAGTGTATGACACCCAAGTAAACACAAGTGTAAGTGAAGAAAAGCAGAACTGACCCAAGAACCATGGCTGCAGCTTCCCTAGAGAGTAGAATATGTGAGAGAGTTACTGGACTATATATTGGAACCCAAAACCAAACCAAACTCACTGCCCTCGAGTTGGACCCAACTCATAGTGAAACCTCCTTGGGATTCCGAGGTGGTATCACTAGGGAAGTAGATTGCCCAACCTTCCTTCCGAGGAGTGGTTAGTGGGTTTGAACCGCCAGCCTTCTGGTTAGCAGTCAAGTGCCATGTATTGGAGGATTGTATAAAAAGGTCTCAAGATTTTGTACTTAATCTGTTGGAAAACAGAATGCCATATACTTTAGAAATGTGTAGACAACAGTGTTTATGGAAGTGACTAGAGGGGAAAGAGGTTAGCAGTGAGTGCATGGGTACAATTGGAGGCCTTTGCAGAAGTTCCACCCATACAAAAAACAAAGTCATGAGATGGGTTTAGCCAAAGATGAGATCAAGGTAATAAGCATTTCAAGGATAGCATGTTTGTCCTTAACTGCTGTTAGTGGACCCCAAATTCATGGCAACCCCATAGACAATGGGATCAGACTATTGTGACCCCAGGGATTCCAGTTGCTGATTTTTGGATGTAGATCACCAGGCCTTTCTTCTTAACACATTCTAGTCTAGAATCTCTGCTGAAACCCTTCCCACCTCACAAGAACATGCAAACCTCCACTGACATGGGTGGTGGCTGTGCATGAGATGTGGAGGCCAGAAACAGACTGGATGTCCCCATGGAAAGTGAGAATCCTACCCCTGACCACCACTGTCCTCCAGAGACAGGACATTCAAACCTATCTGATTGTGAACAAAGGCCAAGAGAAATGAAGGCAAATCACCGTATTAAAAACCTTCACAGAATCAGAAGAATATTCTAGTACAGGGAATTTCAAACTGTGGTCCACAGAATGCTGAAGGTGTTGTGGAGATGACCCACATGCTCCTCAAGGAGCATCTACTTGATTCCTTCTAGATGGAAATCATTCATTCATTTGGCAAACCCTGGATTTTATGGATGCTTCCCATTTGTCAGGTGTGTAAAATAGTAGCTGACAAATGGGGAGTATTCAATAAAAACTCACTGAAAGAAACCAAACTCACTGCCATCAAGTTGATTCCAAATCATAGCAACCCCCATGGGGTTTCCAAGGTGGTAAATTTTTACAGAAGTAGATGGCCCCACCTTCCTTCCATGGGGCAGAATGCTTTATTCACAACGCCAGCATGAATGACTGCCGTTGAGAATTCCCCTTTCTTGAGTTCTCAGTATAAAACCCGTGCAGCAGACTCCATGTCTCCTCAGTCACCTCCTCATGAAAGATCACTTCCTGGTTATGAAGGGTGTAAAAAATAGGATGCATCAAGGACATGGTGTGAAAGGAGGGAGCCGTCTTGTCAGTTGGTAAGAAACCATAATAAGACAAAACTTTTCTCATTCTAGATTTTTCTTCTCTGTCTCTGGTAAGTTTTCTTAATTGTGAGGTCTCCTTTTTCTGATATCAGAAAGTCACTTCACTTTCTTACATTAAATATTTACATAATATATCTTGATCTGATATCTGAAAGCCAATTTGCTTACTTTCCATTAATATTTATATGATATATCTATTCCATCCTTTTTCTTTTAAGTGTCCTTTACTGTTATATACTGTTACATTGAAATCAATTTCTTTTTTTTAGAGAGAATATATATTTGGGTTATTTATTTCTTCATATATGAACCCA
>NW_006922431.1:54853-55907 GCF_000298275.1 Orycteropus afer afer
AAAGGTTCTTACTCAGCACTTTTAGCTGGCACTCTGGATTTGGACGTTTAGCTTCTAACTGTAAAAGAATAAGTTGCTATTTTCTAGAGCCATCCTCTTCTGATATTTCTCTTATATCAGCATTAAGAACTAAGACAGTGAGACTAACAAAGATTTTTTTTTTTTTTTTTTTTGGTGCTGTTTGCCTGGATTAAAGTGGTTGGTTTCTACAACTTTCTGTCTTCCTAGGCTGCCTGTTTCATTGTCCCCTGGATAGAAAAACAGGTCTTCCTTCCATTCATCTTTCCTTCCTTCGTTCACTTCTTCTTTCCTTCTCTCCCCTCCTCTTCCATTTCCTTCCTTCTCTCTGGTGGTTTAGTGCATTGGGTATTTGACTTCTAACCAGAAAGTTAGTGGCTCAAACCCACCAGCCACTCCATGAAAGGCAGACAGGGGAATCTACTAGTCATAGAGACTTATTGCCTCTGAAACACAGAGGGGCCACTATGAGTCAGAATTGACACGATGGCAGTGAGTTTGTGTCTTCTTTTGGTCTCTCTACACCACCCCTACTCTCTTTCCTCTTTCTCTTGCACCCATTGGTGTTTCTGAATTCCTGTCTTCATTCCATGTCCAGTATATATATATATATGTTGTCGCTGTTGTTAGGTGCCATCGAGTCATCTCCAACTCATAGTGACCCTATGCACAGCAGAATGAAACACCACCCGGTCCTGAGCCAGCTCCATGATTCTTACTACACTAGGCCTGTTACTGCTGCCACAGTGTCAATCTATCTTGTTGAGGGCCTCTTCCTCATTTGTCGACCCTCCACTTACCAAGCATGACATTCTCCTCCAGGGAATGGTCTCTTCTGAAAACATGACCAAAGTATGTGAGACGATGTCTGGCCATTCTCGCTTCCAAGGAGCACTCTGGCTGCACTTCCTCCAAGACAGACCTTTTAGCTCTTTTAGCAGTCCACTGTACTTTCAGCATTCTTCACCAACACCACAGCTCAAAAGCACCAATTCTTCTTTGGTCTTCCTTATTCATTATCCAGCTCTCACATGCA
>NW_006922431.1:61112-67354 GCF_000298275.1 Orycteropus afer afer
TATAGCAGGGATTGTGGGGCTGGCGCGGGATCGGGCAGTGTTTCATTCTGCTGTGCATGGGGTCGCTATGAGTCGGAAACAACTCAATGGCACTTAACAACAACAACAACTTCTCACAGATCAACTGGTGGGTTTGAACCACCAACCTTCTGGTTAGCAGCCTTACCCACTGCACCACCAGAGATCTTGTAAAATATATAAACAAACAAAACCAAACTCACTGCTGTCAAGTCGGATCCAACTCACAGCGACCCCTCCTGGGGTTTCCGAGGTGATATCACTGCGGAAGTGGATTGCTCAACCTTCCTTCTGAGGAGTGTCTGGTGGTTTTGAACTGCCAGCCTTCTGTTTAGCAGTCAAATGCCTTAGGCACTATACCACCAGAGCTCCCACATTACCCTTACACACCTCCATGGAGTGGGACCCAACTCACAGTGAACCCTCCTTGAGTTTCAGATGCAGCATCACTATGGAAGTAGATTGCCCAACTTTCCTTCTAAAGAGTAGCTGGTGGGTTTAACCTGCTAGCATTCTGGTTAGCAATCAAATGCCTTGGGGACTACACCACCCATAGTTATCATGAAATATAAGTTTTACTTCATTACTGTAATCAACATGTGATACTCTGCTATACTGTTTTTATTTTAATCACTATATTTCAGAAAGTGTCAACAAGAACTTGCAGAACCATGAAGTAATAAAGGAGAGGAGTGAGTTCAACTTTATTTAGAGTATAATGGATATTACATCCTATAGCTCACCATCATTCCCTCACATCATTTAAAAAGCAAACCTTCACTTTGGGGTATGTCTTTCTCTTTGAAACACTAGAAGTCAGAAGATGAAAATAATTGTCTCAGATTAGAATGTGATGTCAGTGAAAATGATGACTGCTTAAAAAAAATACTTGTAAATTAAATGCTATTCTGAAGCCTTAAAAATATTCATATGTAACTTTAATATTTTATACATTTTCATATTATCAACTGGAATCATAGAAGCATGAATTTGATAGAAATATTAGTTTGATAGAAGAAAATAAATTATTTTGAAGAGTAATTTTAGTACAAGTAAAATAGTAATTATTTTATAAACAAAAGATAAGGAATCTCTTTTTCCTGTTTTCTAATGGGGTTTGATTTTGATGATAAGAATATGCTATAAAAACAAAAAAAATGCCCTGTATTATTTCATATATACTAGTAATTCAAAAAAGACAATGAAAGTGTCAACTTCTTATACAAAGTCAAAACAATGATCTTGTACTTTTTGAGAGCTTTGAAAAATAGGTATTTTCCCTTGTGTTTTATTGTTTGGGGTCTTAGGTTAGGTTCTCTAGAGAAGCAAAACCAGTGAAACTTGATAGATATATAGATATATTCCTACATGATTGGTTGATTGATTGATGATAGATAGAAAGAGATTTATCTCAAATATATGGCTTATGAAGTTGTAAAACTTGCAAGTCCCAAGGTCTTAGGTCTGATGTCTGGCTGGAGGTCTCTCCTATCTCAGGTACCTGCAGGGGCTGATGAACCCAATAGTGGCAGGTCAGATGGCAAACTGCTGGCTCACAGGCTGTGGAGGCTGATGAATTCAAGGTTGGCTGGTAACAAAGCAGCTACTGCCTCACAGGCTGAGTAGACTAATGAATCGCAATATTAGTAGGCAATAGGGCAGGCCATTGGCTCAAGTTCAAAGAAAACAGGTCAAATGGTGACAAGGTAGATGCAGAGTCCACATTAAGAAAAAAAAAGAGCACTTTTCCAGAACATTCATTTATTTTTGAAATAGGCCACACCCCTGAGAAAACTCCCATTCCACTAATTGGCTTCTTATAGCAGATTTTATCATGGAGATGATTACATTACATCAGATTGCATCATGGGGTATGACTACATTATAACTGCTATACCACTGAGAATCATGGCCCAGCCAAGTTGACACACACTTTAACTATCACAAAGGCATATATTTAGCAGTGCTGTTGAAATAAACTATATCTATATATCTATATATCTATATCTATATCTATAGATATATAGATATATATATCAAGATATATCTCTTTATTTTTATTTTTATTTTTATTGCCTTTATTGCCTGTGCTCTTTTCTACCATTTTTGTTTGTAGTCAATCAACCACTAACTCTGAGTGGAAATTCTGAACTTCATTTTAATACAATGAGACAAACATTGTGTGCTCGGGTTTTGTTGTTTGTTGCATAGTTCAATATGATACCTTCACCTGGTTAAATACATGAATCTATTTGGTTTCTTACTTAGGGATGGGTCCACCAAAGCTATTACTATTTTCCTTAAGTTTGTATACTTTGTAGTGAGAGTTCACATTGCCAGAAATATCAATCTTGTTGTGGTTGTTTGTTATTATGTCCCATCTGGTCATCTCTGACTCATAGCGACCTTATGTACAACAGAAGGAAACACTGCCCCATCCTGTGCCAGACTCACAATCCCTACTATACCTGAGCCCATCACTGCAGCCACCCTGTCAATCCATCTTATATATACTATCTTATATATGCAAGAAATTGTCTCAATCTATTTAATTTCTTAATTAAATCTAAATATTTTGAGTAGCAAAGGATATAAGTGTTTGCCTTTATTATGGTTGTTATTATGACAATGGAAAGCCAAGAAACTGTTAGGAGCTAGCTTTTCTCCTCCTCAGTTTCTGCATTGCTGATATAACCTCCTTATTTCTTAGAGTGTAGATCAAGGGGTTTAAGAGAGGAGTAAAAACAGTATAGAATATTGAGAGTATCTTATCCCCAGTGGAGTTGTGGAAAGGCCAGGCATAGATGAAGACGCTGGGCCCAAAGAGGAGGATCACCACAGTGATATGGGCAGTCAGGGTGGCCCGGGTCTTGGCCATGCCTGATGATGATCGACGTCGCATGGTGACCAGGATGACTGTGTAGGACATGAACAATAGCACAAAGCAACATAGACCCAGTATATCACTGTTTAAACGAATCAGTATCTCAAGGATATAGGTATCAGTGCAGGCAAGTTTAATAACCAAGGGAAGGTCACAGAAAAAGCTGTCTACATTATTCGGACCACAGAATGGAAGATTTACTATGAAGACCAACTGGCTTACTGAGTGCAGGAACCCAATAAACCAGGAGCCCACCACGAAGCCTGTGCACTTGCGTATACTCATGATGGTTGTGTAATGCAGAGGTCGACATATGGCTACATACCTGTCATATGCCATGGAAACAAGGAGCATCATTTCACCCCCAACAAATACATGCAGAAATGATATCTGGGCCATGCAGCCTTCAAAGGAGATGGTGTTGCGCTCCATGAGGAAGTCAACAATCATTTTGGGAGTGGCAAAAGTGCATACACAGGCATCAATGAAGGAGAGGTTGCTGAGAAGGAAGTACATGGGAGTGTGGAGTGCAGGTTCAGAGAGAACGGTTAACACAATGAGGAGGTTCCCCAGCAAAGTGGATAAATAGAAAAGTGTGAAAAATGCAAAATAGAAAAGTTGTAGCTGTCGAGGACCTGAAAGACTATGCAACACAAATTCAGTCACTCTTGAGTTATTTCCTTGTTCCATGATTTCCGGTTTCCTAAATCAGTTCAGACAATTTCCTAGAAAGTGAAATGGAAATGAATATAACATCATAAGATTGTGGGAGTAAGCAAGCAAAGTCAAGCCTGGCATCAAATCTCACTCCATCTACTTACATATTTATATCTTCGTATTGCTGTTGTTTTTTGCCATCAATTGTATTCTGATAAAACAGACATTACAGGACAGAGTAGAACACCCCATAGTGTTTAACAGGCTACAGTCTTTACAGAAGCAGATTGCCAGGTCTTTCCTCTTGTGGACTGGTGGGTTCCAACACTGACCTTCCAGTCAGCAAACAAGTGCTTTACCATAGCTCCTCTGGGGCTCCTTCAGATCCTCATAAGCATGCAAGTGCATATTCCTGCATTCATACCTTTTGCAGGGAATATGTATAACATGAATTTCTTCTGCTGGAGCAGGAAATGTATATTCTAAAAATACAATTTTCATACCTCATTTGCACCTGTCTAAGACATGTAAAAAGTCATAGAAGCTAGTATCTATTAACTTAGATACTGTGGGCAGGCACTATTTTAAATATTTCTCCTGTTATAAATCTTAATTCTTACAACAATTCTATGAGGCTTATATCATTATAACCCAATTTACAGATGTAAAAACTGAGGCATAGAGAGTTTAATGAATTTGCTTATAGTCACCCTGCTGGGGATTATATGGAGTTTGAAACCATGATATCCGTTAGACTCTAGAAGTTCACTGTCATATTTATTTGGAGTCTTGTTGTTATATGAGTCAGGGCTGACTCAACGGCACATTGTAAGAATTAAGAGTTATAACAGGAGAAATATTTAAAATAGTGCCTGCCCACAGTATCTAAGTTAATAGATACTAGCTACTATGACTTTTTACATCCATGATGAAAATATTTTTATACAAAACTTATTAGGGTGGACACAATCCTATTTACTAGAATAAGATATTGCATGCACTTTAGTGGTATCTATTTCCATTTAAGTGTGTTAATATTTAAGTTAATGTCATTATTCATATCACATTTTTAACTTTTTTATTAGACAGTTCTTGATTTAGAAAGTAAAGTAATGATAACTGTTCCTCACCAGTAAAACTTAATTTAATAGAATTTAACATGGAATCTTGAGAATGGAACATAAAAAAGTATGTGCTGATATGATGAACCTTTCATCTCTATAATTTACATAAGTACATTTGATATTTCTGAAGGAATGACATCCTATTATGACCTTTTTTTTCCTCCAGAGCACATTCCTCACAGATTGTGTTCAATAATGTCTGTAGATCTAAATGCATTTTTAGTTTCATATTAACTAAAGAGAAGGGCTTTTATTTTGTAGAATAATTATGTCCATGTTTTTGGACAAAACTCTAGAAACACTGTGTCTATTAAAAGTCAGGGTTTTTGTCTGAGAAATAGGAACAGTTCTGTTTGGGTAAATTTTCAAGTTTTAACTTAGTATGAAAATTAAATTCCTAAGATTATTCTGAAGAAACTAAACAGGAAGCAAGTATAAAGAATACCTGAATGCAATAACATAGGGACCTTACCTTTAGAAATATGGTCTCTAATTGTTCTTCATTGCACTCCTCTAACAGTAGAAAGACTACATCGAGTATATTCGTTTACCTGTAAATTGTATACATGTACGACTGCACTAAAATATTGCATATACTATAAAATAGAAATTAAATTAAGATAGAAGTTTTCATAAACATCAAGAAAACTAGTAATTTCCTGACATTCCAACAGATCACCTGTTGGGATATGTATATTCACTCCATTTTGGATTTTACTGAAGAAGAAATGGAAGTGACTTATTTTCTGCAGAGAATTTTCAAAACAGCTTGACTTTGGAAAGAGGTAAGTCATTGCATGTGGTACTCTGTTTCTGGAAGAGAAGACAGGAAGTCACTGTGGAGCAGTCAGGTGCTTTCTCTAGGTTCCCTGAGTGGTGCAATGGTTAAATGCTTGACTACCAACAGAAAGGTTGGCAGTTTGAATCCACCCAAAGGCTCCTCAGAAGACAGGCCTGGAGATCTGCTTCCACAAGGTCACAACCTTGGAAACCCTAAGGAGCTGTTAGACTCTGCCCACATGGGGTCTCCATGGGTCTGAAATGACACAACAGCCACTAACAACAACAAGAAAGATGTTTTCCCGCCTTAGGCAAAATAGTCAAGATAGTAAAGTCTATCTTTAGTTCCTTCTGTCTCCTTTGTTCACCGAGTCACTTAATTTCTCCCCTTTTCTCTGTTCCATTTTAAACTCCCTCCTCTTCATTCCTCTTCTCCTCTCAGCCAGTGGTACTTACAGTCAGACAAAGTAAACATTCTTAACTGTCCAAAACTCTGTTCCTTTACCCAGAATTAAAGAAAACCAATTTACTCATTAAACTTTCAATCAAATCACAACAAAAAAAGTTTTAAAAATAAAACAAAACAAATATCAAATATCTAATGTTATAAAATTAAGTTTCCTTTAATTAGAGTACACAGGGCTATTAAGTACATGTATAATAATGTTGTTGTTGTTGTTAGGTGCCGTCGAGTCAGCCCTGACTCATAGCGACCCCTCCTTGGGTTTCCGAGGCAGTATCACTACGGAAGTAGGATTGCCCAACCTTCCTTCCGAGGA
>NW_006922431.1:67454-68907 GCF_000298275.1 Orycteropus afer afer
TTTGCTTTATTGAAAACATCCGTGCTTCCAATGGTACTTAGCAGGAGGAACACAGAAGAAAGAAAAAACCATGTTCTCAAGAGCATTACTCACCTGCTCTTCTATTTCATAGCAATATTGTTTCTTTTTGATCAATTTTGTATATTTAACCAGTTCAGACATACTCACTTCATACATTTATTACATACTCAAGTGCGGAAGGGAAGCTACTCTACCATTTATTCTGTCTGCTAACTCTTGTTACTTGTAGATAGGCATGTGTTGTGTTAGTTTGATTGGGTCCTCAAATTTAACAGGACTTCATGTGTCAAAATCCTGTGCTGCCAGTGTTAAAGGTGTGGCCCACCAAGGTAGCTTTTTTTTTTATTTTTCCAAATGCCTCAAGCATTTCATTGACCTCTGGAGTGAACTAAATTTTTGTTGAAAGTTCCTCTGTCTATGCAGAGATTATAAATTGAGATCATGTATGGATGATCCTATGATTATAATTTCAAAAAGTAAATATGTTTTCTAACCATAGACCAGGCCTACAAGGATATATTTTTAGTCTTTTCCTTGTGCTGCTCAGAACACTCTTCTAAACCACTGCTTCACTGAAGGAACAGGCTTTAAGGGTCTCACATCCAAGAGATCTAATTCTCCTCACACTCTTGTAGGGACAAATTACCCTCTGCTGGCCTTCCATCATTCTGAATCTGTGAAATCCCTTCCCCCCATTATTCTCTGAAAGCTTCTACTCTTTCAGATGCCCTAAGAAGAATTGTTTAATTGAAAAAGTGCTCCTAGAATTTAGAGGTATTTTTGCTGATGGATCTCTGATATCTGGAGTACAGCATTGTTGGAATAGAGTCACAATTTTCTAATCTATAGGTATAGTCTGAGGATGAACTGAGATAATATATAAAGATATAATTTGTAAGCTGTATAAAAACTCAAACCCTAACCCACTGTCATTGACTCAATTCTGACTCACAGTTACCCACACAGGGTTTCCAAGGCTGTAAATCTTTATATAAGTAGATTACATCATCTACATCTCACAGTCAGCCCCAGGGTTACAGGTGAGGAGAGACAACTCAGGGACACCCAAAATAGCAGGTGGGAAGAGCAGGAGAAAGGGGATTAAAAGCCAGGAAGCCAGAGAGAAGAGCAATCAGCCAAAGTGATTAGGTGAGGAGAGGAAACTCAGGCCTGCCCGGAGTAGCAGGCCAGAAGAGCAGGAGAAAGGGGATCAAAAGCCAGGAAGCCAGAGAGAGGTACAATCAGCCTCAGGGATCCAGGTGGGGGTGATATGAGAGGTCTCCAACAGCAAGACAAACTTGTCTGTCGGTTTCTCCTACTGTGGTGACATGTAGACATGAGTTTTGAGGCTGAGGCTCTGGTGTTTAAAACCCAGCAAAATGTACCTGGTGCACAGGTAACAGCCCAGCTTATAGACTGAGACAGACTAGGA
>NW_006922431.1:75942-83712 GCF_000298275.1 Orycteropus afer afer
CCCAACCTTCCTTCCGAGGAGTGGCTGGTGGGTTTGAACCGCCAGCCTTCTGGTTAGCAGTCAAGTGCCTTAGCCACTATGCTACCAGAGCTCATGTGTTATTATTATTCCTATGCATCCTAAATAAGGGAAAAAAATTAACCCTATTGCCATCAAGGCAACCCTATAGGACAGAGTAGATTGATCTTTCCAGAAACAGACTCCCTTATCAAATAGACTAGTGATGGGTTTGAACCACTCATCTTTTGATTAGGAGCCAAATGCTTTAACCACAATGCCACAAGAGATCCCATTCTAATTTAAGGATATCTATCTATCTATCTATCTATGGAAGAGTGGGCAATCTACTTCTGTAGTGTTATCACCTAGGAAACCCAAGGAGATGTCGCTATGAGTCAGATCCAACTCGAAGGCAGTGAGGGTTTTTTTTTTTTTTTTTTTTTTCCGTAAATATCAGTGTGCATACATTACATACTGTTTTAAAGCCCATCTTTCAACAATTACTATAAATATTTTTTACGCCAACAGAATACTTTTGTGTCAGCTTTTAAAGATGTATTTTTGATATTTTACTATAGCAATGTTTTCTGTTTCTCTATTATATAATAACCATATTTAACTAAAAATTTACATATACTTAATGATTTATTTAAGATATATCATTATAACTATGTTGTTGTTGTTGTTGTTGTTATGTGCCGTCGAGTCAAACTCGACTCCTAGCAACCCCTCCTTGGGTTTCCGAGGCAGTATCACTACGGAAGTAGCATTGCCCAACTATACACTTTAAAAACTTTCTGTTCATTATACCAAAACTCATCTCACTAGATTGGTGTATGAGAATACCCGTCCTACACCTCTCCCATTCTTGGCAAGACAGTTTGCCTCATTTTTTATCTTAACTTATTCTTATTTGCTACGTGAAAATATACCTGATTGATGTTTCAAATACACTTAGTGATTATTAAAAAGGTGGGCCATTTATTCTTTAATGAATTGGCCATCTGTATGTTTTTCTCCCTCAATAGCCTGTCTATGTCCTTTGACCATTTCTTCTACTGAATCCTCCATCTTCTTCTTCTTTATTTATTTATAAGGACACTTTACTTATTAAGGTCTTATTCTATTTTACAGATGTGCCACTAATATTTTTGTTTTCTCTTTGCTTTTTAATTTTATTTTTGTGAAAGTTTCCATAAAATTATTTAAAATATTTCAATAAATTCAGGTCTATAATATTCACAAATGGTTTCTGCTTTATTCTGCACTGTAAAAAGCCTTTGTCCACAAATGTATTCTTATTATTTAAAAAATATCATGAAAAGGCTTATAAATTAATAAAATCAGTTTTAAATAGGACTTTTAAAACCATGGTGGCTATGGGAAAAGTATATTGAGTGAATTTTAAACAGTGAAAATTTGAGAGATCACATCTTCAAATGCCATCTTTATTGGGAGTGCCAGTGTTGACAGGGGCTAGTTGTGAAGCATGTCATTTCTATAGTAATCAAAGCTTTTTACAAAAGAAGATTAAATTCCCTGGGAGAAATTATAAGTACTAGCTCAGTGCTGAAGGAGGATAAGGATGAGGCTTTTCAACAAGCTTCTGAAATTACTCCCCAAATTTCCAACTATGTCATCTAGCTAATAATTTTGCCTAGTCCCAGGCTAAACCAAAAAGCCAAAACCACTGCTTTCAAGTCAATTTCAATTCATAGTAACTCTCTAGGACAGATTACGATTACTCATATGGTATCCTAGTCTGTAAACCTTTACAGAACAAACTGTCTCATCTTTCTCCTGCAAAGCCCCATGTTTTACCACAGTCCCATCAGAACTTGTAACAGTCTAAGGAGCCTTAAAAATAGGCTAATGTCTCTTTCATATTCCTTTTAAATACCTAAAGTATCTTCAATGTCCCAAAATAAACCAAGCTGTACTACAAGGCACTACCAGAGAAAGATATAATACAAAAAGTTCCATAGATCAGAGGGCAATCTCCGTTCAAAGGAAGACTAAAGACCAATTAACTCAAGTAATTATTTGATAAAATTGTTTCATTACTCATTTAGTTACAATTTATTTTAAAATAAGGAAGCTGAAATTTTTAATTCTCAGATGATTGATTTTTTTAAAAAAAATTTGTGATTTGATGGCACATAACAACAACAATGACATATAGGTTTACAGGCCAAATATGTTTTCTATTCCACAATCCTTACACATTTTGATCCATGTCCTTGACTGCAATCCTCATAATTTAACATTAACTATCCCTCTTCCTCCTCTTGTTTCCTGTTTATATTCCTCCTTTTTTTTCTTAACCTTTCAAGACTTCTGAACTTTGTCCTTTAGCAAATGCTCCTTTTTTTGATCTCCAGTGGTTAATTGTTCTAAGAGTGTGTGCATCCATGGTGTTATCATTCACCTCATAGACCTGTCTATTATTGGGTTGACATTTCAGGCATAGAGATAAGTTCAGTTTCAGGCCTGAACTGTGACTAAAAGCCATGGTTTCAGGGATTCCACAGTCCCTATCTGACCAGTAAGTCTGGTCTTTTTTATGATTTTGAGCTTTGTTCCACTATTTTCTCCTACTCTATTTCAGAGCTTCTAATGTTATCTCTTTCAGAGTCGTCAGTAGTGGTAGCCTGGTGATATGACTACATGCATATACATTTATGCAAACTGAATAGATGTAGGAAGGAGAATAGGACTATACCCATGAAAATGTATAGGTTTTACTGAGGATATTTCTACACATATATTTACATATGCTGAAATATATATGTGAATGTAGTTGAGAATGCAAGGGGCAAAGTTATGAAAACTTCTTAACCGTAACCAATCACCTTAAGGAATGAATAACTGCAACTGGGGCTAGGACAATACACTGGGAGGGCATCAAAGTAAATTGGCACAATAGAATAGAATCTAAGAGAAGTTAAACTATTGACCTCATTATATGACCAAAATAATGACAAAGCTAGAATTTTTATTGCATAAATTGTATTCTGAAAATACTAACATGGCATGTTTGCTTAATTATGTTCATAGACATCGACACCTAAAGACATATGTGTACATAAATGTGTAAATAAGCAACTCAAGCTAATACAATGGTATTTACAGAAAGCCGTATTTTGTGTCATATGACCAGAAAATAAATTCAGAGATTACAGTGACTGAGTCTGCAGAAGAGGAAGATGCACTTTGTGGGCATGAGGTTTAAGGTCTTATAAAGAATTAACTCATCTCAAGATATTAAGAGGGAGTTCAAATATAGTGAGACAAATTCAATCTCAGTGATAGAATATTAAAAGAGATAATCATATTAAAATAGTTGTCTACAGAGAGTACTTGAAGTGACAGAAGTATTAAAACTTACATGAGCCATTGCTGGGTTGCCATGTAGACTTACTGAAAGAGCTAGAATTTGTCTCTTCTTTCCATTTCAGAACTTCCACTGGAATAACCTGAGATACCATGACATTAGAAATGTGTTCTCCTCATACCACTTGCACTATGCCTCACTTGTTCTTTATACAAGTTTTGGAACAAGAGGTGGTAAAGAAACAAATTTGTTTTTAAAGGATAATTTTGTTCCACTGGGAGTGTTAATAATTAGCTCTTCTCTATCATAGACTAGCAGTATTATCTCTACCTAGGGATTCACACTTCCAACAGTCACACTCCTCACCTATCTATAGGCTCTTATAATTACTGTGGTAATAATTGCTTATGAATATTTATTCACAGGCAAGATTTCAAAGCATTTTTTAGAGTCATAATTGGATTTTCACACAGTGGTTCATTCTTTCTGCTACAGGCTGTGTGAAATAAATATTGTTTTAAGCAGCATTCTGATTGCTGTAATAATTTAGTACCAGTGCCACCAACTCATGCCAACCCTGTGTGTGTCAGAGTAGAACTGTGATCCTAGGGTTTTAAACCACTAATTCTTAGTAGATTTCCAGGCCTTTCTTCTAAGGCACCTCTGGATGTACTACAACCACCAACCATTTAGTCAGCATCACCCAGGGGCTGCTGCTGTAATAAGGTAATAATGTACATACAGCAAAAGTATAAATCACTGGGACAAAACAGAATATGTGTTTTATTTTCTGCGTGCTTCAGTGAATTTTAATTCATTACTTCTTAAAAATTAAGTTACTATTATATGCAAAACCTCAGAAAACAACTCAAGGATGATGAAGACAAAGTGCCTATCAGCAAGTTGTTTGTGATTTAAATGAATAATTAAATAAAACAAATGATGAAAAAGAATGCAAATAGAATAACATTCATATTACAAGAGAAGGGAAAAACTTTGTAGATATTCACATTGGGAGAGATTGCTTTTTATTGGAAAGGAAAAAGTATGAGGAAGGAGAAGACCAGAGAAGGAGATAAACACACAAAAGAATGGAAAAGACAAAAATGAAATACTTGTGCAAGACCTTAAAAGGGACATAAGGTTTTGAAAGTGAGAGATAGTGAGTGAAGGAAGCTTGCACAGTGTATGACACCCAAATAAACACAAGTGTGAGTGAAGAAAAGTGGAAGTGACCCAAGAACCACACTGCAACTTGGGTAAAGTGAAGGAAGAGTACAGTGTGACACAAAAATAAGCAAAAGTGTGAAGAAAAGTGGAAGTGACCCAAGAACCGCGGCTGCAGCTTCACTAAAGTCACTGCCATTGAGTCAATTCGACTCATAGACCCCTCGTTGGGTTTCCGAGGCAGTATCACTACGGAAGTAGATTACCCAACCTTGCTTAAGAGTGACTGGTGGGTTTGAACCACTAGCCTTCTGGTTAGCAGTCAAATGCCTTAGGCACTACACCACTAGAGCTCCCAGCAGCTTCCCTAGAGAGTAGTATGTGTGAGAGACTTACTGGATTATATATTGGAACCTAAAAACCAAACCAAACTCACTGCCCTCGAATTGGACCTGCCACATAGCAACACCTCCTTGGGTTTTTGAGGCAGTATCACTATGAAAGTAGATTGTCCAATCATCAAGGAGTGCATGGTGGGTTTGAACTGCCAGCCTTCTGATTAGTAGTCAAATGTCTTAGGCACTACACCACCAGAGGTCCCCCATATTGTTGTTGTTGTTGTTATGTACCTTCAAGTCAGACCTGACTCATAGAGACTCTTCCTTGGGTTTCTAAGGTGATATCACTAGGGAAGTAGATTGCCCAACCTTCCTTCTGAGGAGTGGCTGGTGGGTTTGAACCGCCAGCCTTCTGGTTAGCAGTCAAGTGCCATGTATTGGAGGATCGTATAAAAAGGTCTCAAGATTTTGTACTTAACCTGTTGGAAAATAGAATGCCATATATGGTTTCAGAGCAGAAGACTCTGCTTTAGAAATGTGTAGACAACAGTGTTTATGGAAGTGACTAGAGGGAAAACAGGTAGCAGTGAGTGCATGGGTACAATTGGAGGCCTTTGCAGAAGTTCCACCCATACAAAAAACAAAGTCATGAGATGGGTTTAGCCAAAGATGAGATTAAGGTAATAAGCATTTCAAGGATAGCATGTTTGTCCTTAGCTGCTGTTAGTGGGCCTCAGATTCATGGTAACCCCATAGACATTAGGATCAGACCATTGTGACCCCAGGGATTCCAGTGGCTAATTTTTGGATGTAGATCACCAGGCCTTTCTTCTTAACACATTCTAGTCTAGAATCTCTACTGAAACCCTTCCCGCCTCACAAGAACATGCAAACCTCCACTGACATGGGTGGTGGCTGTGCATGAGATGTGGAGGCCAGAAACGGACTGGATGTCTGCATGGAAAGTCAGAATCCTACCCCTGACCACCACTGTCCTTCAGAGACAGGACATTCAAACCTATCTGATTGTGAACAAAGGCCAAGAGAAATGAAGGCAAATCACCATATTAAAAACCTGCACAGAATCAGAAGAATATTCTAGTATAGGGAATTTCAAACTGTGATCCGCAGAATGCTGAAGGTGTTGTGGAGATGACCCATATGATCCTCAAGGAGCATCTACTTGATTCCTTCTAGATGGAAATCATTCATTCATTTAGTAAACCCTGGATTTTATGAATGCTTCCCATTTGTCAGTTATGTAAAATAGTAGCTGATAAATGGGGAGTATTCAATAAAAACTCACTGAAAGAAACCAAACTCACTGCCATCAAGTTGATTCCAAAGCATAGCAACCCCCATGGGGTTTCCAAGGTGGTAAATTTTTACAGAAGTAGATTGCCCCACCTTCCTTCCATGGGGTGGCTGGTGCATGTGCTGACCTTCTAGTTAGCAGCCAAATGCCTTGTTCACAATGCCAGCATGAATGACTGCTGTTGAGAATTCCCCTTTCTTGAGTTCTCAATATAAAACCCATGCAGCAGATTACATGTCTCCTCAGTCACCTCCTCATGAAAGACTTCACTTTCTGGTTATGAAGGGTGTAAACCATAGGATGCATCAAGGACAGATAGCTGCGAGAAAGGAGGGAGCCATCTTGTCAGTGGTAAGAACCCATCTCGAGACAAAACTTTTCTCATTCCAGATTTTTCTTCTCTGTCTCTGGTAAGTTTTTTGAATTGTGAGGTCTCTTTTTTCTGACATCAGAAAGCAACTTCACTTTCTTACTTTTAATATTTATATAATATATCTTCATCTGATATCTGTAAGCCAATTTGCTTTCTTTCCATTAATATTTGTATGATATATCTATTCCATCCTTTTTCTTTTAAGTGTCCTTTACTGTTATATACTGTTACATAGAAATCAATTTTTTTTTTTTTTTAGAGAATATATACTTGGGTTATTTGTTTATTTATTTTCTAATCCACTTGGTCAATTTCTTTTACAGGGTATATCTACACCATACATATTTCATGAAATTATTGATATGTTGTGACATACATCTGCCATTTTATTTTTTGTTTTGTATGTTTCTTCAGATGTTTTTCTGTTTCCATTTTCTTTTCCTCTTGTGGGTTACTTAGATATTTATTAAAATATCCTTTTGATTTAATCATACAGTTTGAATGCATTTCCTTTGACAACATTTGTAGTTGTTACTCTAGATAGTATATTGTTGTTGTTGTTGTTGTTGTTGTTATTATGTGCCGTCAAGTTGGACCCGACTCGTAGCGACCCCTCCTTGGCTTTCCAAGGCAGTATCACTAGGGTTACAGGTGAGGAGAGACAATGCAGGGATGCCAGAGTAGCAGGCCGGAAGAACAGGAGAAAGGGGATAAAGGCCTTGAACCCGGACAGAAGAGCAGTCAGCCCCAGGCTTACAGGTGAGGAGAGATAACGCAGGGATGCCAGAGTAGCAGGCTGGAAGAGCAGGGAAGGGGATAAAAGCCTTGAACCCGGACAGGAGAGCAATCAGCCGAAGGGATTAGGTGAGGAGGGGAAACTCAGGCCTACCCAGAGTAGCAGGCCAGAAGAGCAGGAGAAAGGGGATAAAAGCCTTGAACCCGGACAGAAGAGCAGTCAGCCCCAGGGTTACGGGTGAGGAGAGACAACGCAGGGATGCCAGAGTAGCAGGCCGGAAGAGCAGGAGAAAGGGGATTAAAAGCCAGGAAGCCAGACAGAGGAACAGTCAGCCAGGTGGGGATGATACAAGAGGTCTTCAACAGCAGGACAAACTTGTCTGTCGGTTTGTCCTACTGTGGTGACATATAGACGTGAGTTTTGAGGCTGAGTCTCTGGTGTTTAAAACCCAGAGAGATGCACCTAGGGCACAGGTAACAGCCCAGCTTATAGACTGAGACAGACTAG
>NW_006922431.1:87431-105581 GCF_000298275.1 Orycteropus afer afer
ATTCCTGCATTTCAACCAGTGGCCTGCCATGTTGCCTGCCGATTTTGCCATTTTATCTGCCAATCTTAGGGTCATAAGTCTCACCAGCCAGCAGCTGCCTGAGTTCTAGGATGTTTCCAGCTCCAGTGGGCCTAGAACAAAGGGCAGAGCTGAAGCCTAACGTCAAAAGGTCTTACCCAGCCCTTTTAGCTGGCACTCTGGATTTGGACGTTTAGCTCCTAACTGTAAAAGAATAGGTTGCTATTTTCTAGAGCCATCCTCTTCTGATATTTCTCTTATATCAGCATTAAGAACTAAGACAGTGAGACTAAGCCAATTTCTTTTCTTTTTTTTTTTGGTGCTGTTTGCCTGGACTAGAGTGGTTGTTTTTTACAACTTTCTGTCTTCCTAGGCTGCCTGTTTCCTTGTCCCCTGGATAGAAAAACAGGTCTTCCTTCCATTCATCTTTACTTCCTTCGTTCACTTCTTCTTTCCTTCTCTCCCCTACTCTTCCATTTCCCTCCTTCTTTCTGGTGGTTTGGTGCATTGGGTATTTGACTTCTAACCAGAAAGTTAGTGGTTCAAACCCACCAGCCACTCCATGAAGGGCAGAGAGTGGAATCTACTTGTCATAGAGACTTATTGCCTCTGAAACACAGAGGTGCCACTGTGAGTCAGAATGGACATGATGGCAGTGAGTTTGTGTCTTTTTATGGTCTCTCTACACAAGCCCTACTCTCTTTCCTCTTTCTCCTGCACCCATTGGTGTTTCTGAATTCCTGTCTTCATTCCATGTCCAGTATATATATATGTTGTCGCTGTTGTTAGGTGCCATCGAGTCATCTCCAACTCATAGTGACCCTATGCACAGCAGAATGAAACACCACCTGGTCCTGAGCCAGCTCCATGATTCTTACTACACTAGGCCTGTTACTGCTGCCACAGTGTCAATCCATCTTGTTGAGGGCCTTTTCCTCCTTTGTTGACCCTCCACCTTAGCAAGAATGACATTCTTCTCCAGGGAATGGTCTCTTCTGAAAACATGATCAAAGTATGTGAGACGATGTCTGGCCATCCTCACTTCCAAGGAGCACTCTAGCTGCACTTCCTCCAAGACAGACCTTTTAGTGCTTTTAGCAGTCCACTGTACTTTCAGCATTCTTCACCTACACCACAGCTCAAAAGCACCAATTCTTCTTTGGTCTTCCTTATTCATTATCCAGCTCTCACATGCAAATGAGGCAATTGAAAATGCAATGGCTTGTGTCAGGCACACCTTAGTCCTCAAAGAGACATCTTTGCTCTTCAGCACTTGAAAGAGGTCCTTTGCAGCCAATATGCCCAGTGTATACATCATCTGATGTCCTGACTGCTGTTTCCTTTGGAGACAATTGTAGCACCAAGCAATGTGAAGTCTTTGACAATTTCCATCTTTTCTCCATTTATCATAATGTTGCTTATAGGACCAGTTGTGAGGATTTTGGTTTTCTTTATATTGAGATGTAATCCATATTGCAGACTACATTCTTCATTCTTCATCAGTAAGTACGTCAAGTCATCCTCACTTTCAGCAAGCAAAGTTGTCATCAGCGTATTACAGGTTGTTAATGATTTTCCTCCAATCCTAATGCCACATTCTTCTTCATATAGTCCAGCTTCTCAGATTATTTGCTTAGCATACAAATTGAATAAGCATGGTGAAAGGATACAGCCCTGACGCACTCCCTTCTTGATTTTAAACCATGTAGTTTACCCTTATTTTGTTCACACGACAGCCTCCTGGTCTATATACAGGTTTGGCATGAGTATAATTAAGAGTTCTGGAATTCCCATTCTTCTCGAGGTTAGCCACAATTTGTTATGATCCACACAATCAAATGCTTTTGCACTGTCAATAACACACAAGTGAACCATCTTTCTGGTATTATTTGCTTTGAGCCAAGATCCATCTGACATCAGGGATGATATCTCTCATTCCACATCCTCTTCTGAATCCAGCTTGCCTATGTATATGCATATGTATATAGGTGTGTTTATATATATATCTATAATACAAAAGGAAACCCAGGGAACTTGCCACCAGGTCATTTCTTGAATCTTCATCACTCCTTAGTTAAGATTTTTTAGAGTCTTATTTGCTTTATAGAAAACATCCATGCTTCCAATGGTACTTAGCAGGAGGAATACAGAAGAAAGAAAAAACCATGTTCTCAAGAGCATTACTCACCTGCTCTTCTATTTCATAGCAATATTGTTTCTTTTTGATCAATTTTGTATATTTAACCAGTTCAGACATACTCACTTCATACATTTATTACATACTCAAGTGCAGAAGGGAAGCTACTCTTATCATTTATTCTGTCTGCTAACTCTTGTTTCTTGTAGATAGGCTACTCATGTGTCGTGTTAGTTTGATTGGGCCCTCAAATTTAGCAGGACTTCATGTGTTAAAATCCTGTGCTGCCAGTGTTAAAGGTGTGGCCCACCAAGGTAGCTTTTGTCTATTTTTCCAAATGCCTCAAACATTTCATTGACCTCTGGAGTGAACTAAATTTTTGTTGAAAGTTCCTCTGTCTTTGCAGAGATTATAAATTGAGATCAAGTATGGATGATCCTATGATTATAATTTCAAAAAGTAGATATGTTTTCTAACCACAGACCAGGCCTATAAGGATATATTTTTAGTCTTTTCCTGGTGCTGCTCAGAACATTCTTCTAAATCACACCTTCACTGAAGGTGTCTCACATCCAAGAGATCTAATTCTCCTCACACTCTTGCAGGGCCAAATTACCCTCCGCTGGCCTTCCATCATTCTGCATCTGTGAAATCCCTTCCAACAATTATGCTCTGGAAGCTTCTACTCTTTCAGATGCCCTAAGAAGAATTGTTTATTTGAAAAAGTGCTCCTAGAATTTAGAGGTATTTTTACTGATGGATCTCTGATATCTGGAGTACAACATTGTTGGAATACAGTCATAATTTTCTAATCTATAGGTATATTCTGAGGATGAACTGAGATAATATATAAAGATATAATTTGTAAGCTGTATAAAAACTCAAACCCTAACCCACTGCCATTGACTCAATTCTGACTCACAGTTACCCACACAGGGTTTCCAAGACTGTAAATCTTTATATAACTAGATTACATCATCTACCTCTCACAGATCAGCTGGTGAGTTTGAATCACCAACCTTCTGGTTAGCAGCCTTACCCACTGCATCACCAGAGATCTTGTAAAATATATAAACAAACAAAACCAAACTCACTGCGTTCAAGTCAGATCCAACTCACAGCGACCCCTTCTGGGGTTTCTGAGGCTATATCACTGCAGAAGTGGATTGCCCAACCTTCCTTCTGAGGAGTGGCTGGTGGCTTTGAACTGCCAGCCTTCTGGTTAGCAGTCAAATGCCTTGGGGACTACACCACCATAGTTATCATTAAATATGAGTTTCACTTCATTATCATAATCAACATATGATACTCTGCTATACTGTTTTTATTTTAAATATTGTATTTCAGAAAGAGTCAACAAGAAGTTGCAGAACCATGAAGTAATAAAGGAGAGAAGTGAGTTGAACTTTATTTAAAGTATAATCGATATTATATCCTATTGGTCACCATGATTTCCCCCACATCATTTGAAAAGCAAACCTTCACTTTGGAGCATGTCTTTCTCTTTCAAACACTAGAAGTCAAAAATGAAAATAATTGTCTCAAATTATAATGAGATGTCAGTGAAAATGATGACTACTTTAAAAAAATACTTGTAAATTAAACACTATTCTGAAGCTTTAAAAATATTAGTTAAGTATATAACTTTAATATTTTATATATATTCATATTATCAACTGGAATCATAGAAGCATGAATCTGATAGAAATACTAATTTGATTGAAGAAAAAAAAAAACTATTTTGAAGAGTAATTTTAGTGCAAGTAAAATAAGAATTATTTTATAAACAAAAGATAGGGAATCTCTTTTCCTCTTTTCTAATGGGGTTTGTTTTTGATTATAAGAATAAATGCTATAAAAACAAAGAAAAATGTTCTATATTATTTCATATATACTAATAATTCAAATAGGAGCTCTGGTAGCGTAGTGCCTAAGGCACTTGACTGCTAACCAGAAGGCTGGCGGTTCAAACACACCAGCCACTCCTCGAAAGGAAGGTGGGGCAATCTACTTCCATAGTGATACTGCCTCGGAAACCCAAGGAGGGGTCGCTATGAGTCGGGTCCGACTTGACGGCATATAACAACAACAATAACAATAATTCAAAAAGGACAATTAAAGTGCCGACTTATTATACAAAGTCAAAACAATGATCTTATACTTTTTGAGGGCTTTGAAAAATAGGTATTTTCACTTGTGTTTCATTGTTTGAGGTTTTAAGCTAGGTTCTCTAGAGAAGCAAAACCAGTGAAACTTGATAGATAAATAGATAGATTGATACATGATAGGTTGATTGATTGATAGATGATAGAAAGAGATTTATCTCAAATATATGGCTCATGAAGTTGTAAAACTTGTAAGTTCCAAGGTCGTGGGTCAGATATCTGGCTGGAGGTCTCTCCTGTCTCATGTACCTACAGAGGCTGATGAACTCAAGAGTGGCAGGTCAGATGGCAAACTGGTGGCTCACAAGCTGTGGAGGCTGATGAATTCAAGGTTGGCTGGTAACAAGGCAGGCTCCTGGCTCACAGGCTGGGTAGGCTAATGAATCCCAAGATCAGTAGGCAATAGGGCAGGCCATTGGCTCAAGTTTAAAGAACTACAAGTCAAATGATGAAGAAGTAGATGCAGAGTCCACATAAGAAAAAACAGCAATTTTCCAGAACACTCATATATTTTGGAAATAGGACACACAGTAAGAAAACTCCCATTCCACTAATGAAATCTCATAGCAGGTTTCATCTTGGAGATGATTATAATACATCAGATCGCATCATGGGGTATGACTACATTATACCTGCTATACCACTAAGAATCATGGTCCAGCCAAGTTGACACATACTTTAACTATCACGGGTAGTATAGATTAGATGGCAGGACCTGGAGATCAGTTAAAGAATGTGTAGAACAAAGGCATATATTAGCAGTGCTGTTGAAATAAACAAATATATATATATATATATATATATATCAATCAAGATATATCTTTTTTGTTTGTTTGTTTGCCTTTATTGTCTGTACTTCTTTGCACCATTTTTGTTTGTAGTCAATCAACCACTAACTCTGAATGGAAATTCTGAGCTTCAATTTAATACACTGAGACAAACAAACATTGTGGGCTCAGGTTTTATTGTTTATGGCAGAACTAAGTATGATACATTTACTTGGATAAATACATGAGTCTATTTGGTTTCTGAATTCAGTAAATAGGTTCACCAAATCTAATACTACTTAGTAGTTAAGTTTGTATAGTTTGTAGTGAGAGTTCACATTGCCAGAAATATCAATCTTATTGTGGTTGTTTGTTGTTATGGCCCAACTAGTCATCTCTGACTCATAGCGACCTTATGTACAACAAAAGGAAACACTGCCCCATCCTGTGCCAGACTCACAATCCCTACTATACCTGAGCCCATCACTGCAGCCACCCTGTCAATCCATCTTATATATATTATCTTATATATGCAAGAAATTGTCTCAATCTATTTAATTTCTTAATTAAATCTAAATATTTTGAGTAGCAAAGGATGTAAGTGTTGGCCTTTATTATAGTTGTTATTATGACAAGGGAAAGCCAAGGAAATGTTAGGAACTTATCTTTAGCCTCCTCAGTTTCTGCATTGCTGATATAACCTCCTTATTTCTTAGAGTGTAGATCAAGGGGTTTAAGAGAGGAGTAAAATCAGTATAGAATATTGAGAGTATCTTATCTCCTGTAAAGTTGTGGAAAGGCCAGGCATAGATGAAGACACTGGTCCCAAAGAGGAGGATCACCACAGTGATATGGGCAGTCAGGGTGGCCCGGGCCTTGGCCATGCCTGATGATGATCGACGTCGCATGGTGACCAGGATGACTGTGTAGGACATGAACAATAGCACCAAGCAACATAGACCCAGTATATCACTGTTTAAACGAATCAGTATCTCAAGGATATAGGTATCAGCACAGGCCAGTTTAATAACCAAGGGAAGGTCACAGAAAAAGCTGTCTACATTATTCGGACCACAGAATGGAAGATTTACTATGAAGACCAACTGACTCACTGAGTGCAAGATTCCAAAAAACCAGGAGCCCACCACGAAGCCTGTGCACTTGCATATACTCATGATGGCTGTGTAATGCAGAGGTCGACATATGGCTACATACCTGTCATATTCTATGGAAACGAGGAGTATCATTTCACCCCCAACAAATAAATGAAGAAATAATATCTGGGCAATGTAGCCTTCAAAGGAGATGGTGTTGCGCTCCATGAGGAAGTCAACAATCATTTTGGGAGTGGCAAAAGTGGATAGACATGCATCAATGAAGGAGAGGTTGCTGAGCAGAAAATACATTGGGGTGTGGAGAGCAGGTTCAGAAAGAACTGGGAATGCAATGAGGAAGTTCCCCAGCAAAGTGGATAAATAGAAAAGTGTGAAAAATGCAAAATAGAAAAGTTGTAGCTGTCGAGGACCTGAAAGACTATGCAACACAAATTCAGTCACTCTTATTTCCTTGTTCCATGATTTCAGATTTCCTAAATCAGTTCAGACAATTTCCTAGAAAGTGAAATGGAAATGAATTTAACATCATAAGATTGTGGGAGTAAGCAAGCAAAGCCAAGCCTGGCATCAAATCTCACTCCATCTACTTACATATTTATATCTTCGTATTGCTGTTGTTTTTCGCCATGGATTGTATTCAGACAGAACAGATACTACAGGACATAGTAGAACACCCCATAGTGTTTACCAGGCTACAGTCTTTACAGAAGCAGATTGTCAGGTCTTTTCTCTTGTGGAGTCACTGTTGGGTTCCAACCACTGATCTTCCAGTTAGCAAACAAGTGCTTTACCATAGCTCCTCTGGGCTCCTTCAGATCCTCATAAACATGCAAGTGCGTATTGCCTGCAATCATAATGTTTGAAGGGAATATGTATAACATGAATTTCATCTGCTGCAGCAGGAAATGTATATTCTAAAAATACAATTTTCATACCTCACTTCCAGCTCTCTAAATCTAATAAACAGGACAGTAAAGTTCTAGAGCCAAATGGATTTTAAGCTTTCAAATATTATCTAATTCCTAGTGTGGTGACTTTAGGCAAATTCATTAAGCTCTCTGTGCCTCAGTTTTTGCATCTGTAAATTGGGATATAATGATATAAGCCTCATAGGATTGTTTTAAGAATTAAGAGTTTAAATAGTGCCTGCCCACAGTATCTAAGTTAATATAAACTAGCTACCATGACTTTTTCCATCTATGATGAAAATATTTCTATACAAAGCTTATTTGTGTGGACACAATCCTATTTAATAGAATAAGCTATTGCATGCACTTTGTTGTTGTTGTTATGTGCCGTCGAGTCGGACCTGACTCTTAGCGACCCCTCCTTGGATTGCTGAGGTAGTATCACTACGGAAGTACATTACCCCATCTTCCTTCTGAGGCGTGGCTGGTGGGTTTGAACCGCCAGCCTTCTGGTTAGCAGTCAAGTGCCTTATGCACTATGCTACCAGAGCACTATTTTGCATATTCATGTTGCCACCTCATGCCAGGAATTATCAGGGCCCTCTTTCCTAACAGATGCAGGGTCACTAGTGTGTTTAAGATTAATCAAACTGGAGAACCAATTTAGGAAGCCCATCCTTATGATTTTGTCTCTCTAGAACCACTCCCGGTACCAAATTGTGTTAGACTGGATTCTCTAGAGAAACAAAACCAATAAAGCTTATATATATATATATATATATATTATATATATATATATATATATAGAAATTTATCTTAGGAAAATGGCTCATACATTTATAGACGCTGACAAGTCCAAAGTTCCTGGATCAAATGTCAAGCTAGAGGCTGTTCCCGACTCTTGCTGCCACAGGGACTGAGGAGCTCAAGGCTGGCAGGCAGTACACTGGCTGTTGACTCCAACGAGTGATGAATCCAAGATCTCCAGGCTGAATGGTGGATTGTTCACTCATGGAGAGTTATAGGCAGCACAACAGAATCCTGATCCACAGACGAATGTACTTTAGGGGTATCTATTTCCATTTAATCTCACCTGTGATTCATTTGTCTTAACATTCATTCATCAGCATACTCTTCCCATTTCATAGCTGAGAAATAGTGTACAAATAGAAACAAATGCTGAAAATCAGAAGGCAATATAACTTAGAACTGTTTACTTATGAATCATTTCAAATGGACAGATTTGAATACACAAAAAATATCGTATTACATGAATTTGGGTGGCTTTTCATATATAATAAGAAATAAGAGAAGTTTTAAATGAATAGAATTTCTGGATCACTCGATAATGTAAGTCATAAAGTAGACATCGGAGCTCTGGTTCCATAGTGCCTAAGACATTTGACTGCTAACCAGAAGGCTAGCAGTTCAAACCCATCAGCTACTCCTTGGAAGGAAGATTGCACAATCTACTTCCCTAGAGACACTGCCTCAGTAACCTAAGGAGGGGTCACTATGAATCTAATCGAATTGACAGCAGTGAGTTTTTAAGTGAGACATACATGCTGAGGGTACATAAAGAGGAAATAGAAAACAAATCTTAATCCAAATCTCTTTCATTGACTAATTTTTAGTAATTTCTTACACTGCATCTTCTCAAATTAATAGGAATTTTATGGAAAATCATAGGGGTGTGTCCTGTTGTTCCAAAATCACCATCGAAGTAAAAGGAACAAAAAATAAATATAAATTCTTAAAGGAAAAAAAATAATCTTAAAAAGAGGCAAGCAGGAAGCCATGTGCAAAAGAGAAGATGGACTCTCACACTTATCCTGATAAAGGTAAAGGGGTTAGATTGAGTTTATATGTATCATCTCTGTCTGAGTACTGAATTATGTGTATTTCATTTAGTAACTAGCTGAGGTACAAATAACATAACCTGTGCACAGAAAAACATGGGACCTTTGAAAGTATGGAGCCTGAAATAATATCTCTAATTAACTATAAGAGTGGTACAGTGAACTGGAAATATTGGTAAAGTATCTATAAGAATTTTTTTATTAGAATAACCAAAAAAAAAAAGCCATGAGAACATAGGAAAAAAAAAAAAAAAGAAAGAAGTTCCTTTTTTTTTTTTTTTTTAATTCGCTAATCTTTGCTTTGGTGCATGCAATTACTTAGAAATGATATACTGTTGGGGTGTGTGTGTGTGTGTGTGTATTCATGCTCAAAGGACAGTGCCTACAAAAACCTAGAAGCTATTGTAGCATAGTGCCTAATGCACTTGACTGCTAACCAGAAGGCTGGAGGTTCAAACCCACCAGCCACTCCTCAGAAAGAAGATTGGGCAATCTACTCCCATAGTAATACTGCCTCAGAAACCCAAGGAGGGGTTGCTATGAGTTGGGTCTGACTCGATGGCAAACAACAGCATGTATTTCTAGAATTTCTGGATGAGATATTAATAGCCACTATTTTTTCTGTACTCATGGTGTGCTAGAAATTCTACAATTGTATGTCTCTATGCATGCATACATACATATATATAAATAAATATATACTTTAAGATAATATATATGTGTAATAAAAATTTATATGTGTGTGTGTCTGTGTATACATATATATATAATTCTAGAATGCTCAAAGTAATGTTCCAAGTATAGTTGTATTCTTCTTTTATAGAATCTAAGTGAAGTTAAACAATTGACATCATCATATGACAAAAATAATGACAAAGCTAGAATATCCATTGTGTAAATTGTATTCTAAACATACTAACATGGCATGTTTGCTTAATTATGTTCATAGATGTCAACACCTAAAGACATACATGTACATAAAGGTGTAAATAAGTAACTCAAACTAATACAACGATATTTACAGAAAGCCGTATTTTGTGTCATATGACCAGAAAATAAATTCAGAGACCACAGTGACTGAGTCTGCAGAAGAGGAAGATGCACTTTGTGGGCATGAGTTTTAAGGTCTTATAAAGAATTAAGTCATCTCAAGGTAAGAGAGAGTTCAATCATGGTGAGACAAATTCAATCTCAGTGACAGAATTAGAATAAATTGAAGACTATGTTGAAATAGTTTGTTCACAAAGAGCTATTTGAAGTGACAGAAGTATTTAAACTTACATGAGTCATTGCTGGGTTGCCATCCAGACCAACTAAGAGAAATCAAATCTCTTTTGAGATTTAGACAAAAAGTAGAATTTGTCTCCTCTTTCTATTTCAGAAATTCCACTGAAATAACCTGAGGTGGCATGACATTAGAAATGTGCTCTTCTCATACTGCTTGCGCTATGCCTCACTTGTTCTTTACACACTTTATTTAAGAGGAGGTGGGGATGAAAATGTATTTGTCATTGAGGGGTGATTTTGTCCCAGTGGGACCATGGCTAACCGTAGGCTAGTGATTATTTTTTCTACCTAGGGATTGAAGCTTCTAAGAATCATGCTCCCAATCTATCTTTAGTCTCTTGCAACTAGTGTGGCATTAATTTCTTATGAATATTTTTTCATGGGCATGATTTCTGAGCATTTTTTATAGTCATGAATGGATTTTCATACAGTGGCATTTATTCTTTCTGTTGTTGTTGTTGTTGTTATGTGCCGTCGAGTCGGACCCCGACTCACAGTGACCCCTCCTTGGGTTTCCGAGGCAGTATCATACGGAAGTAGGATTGCCCAACCTGCCTTCCAAGGAGTGGCTGGTGGGTTTGAACTGCCAGCCTTGTGGTTAGCAGTCAAGTGCTTTAGCCACTATGCTACCAGAGCTCCTACCATGCTATGTAGGTTCTGTGAAATAAATATTGTTTTGCACATAACAAAAGTGAATATTATTCTTCATAATTTTTTTCTCAGAATCAAGCAAATAATTACAGAAAGGGTTTTCTCATCTTAACATAGCAAAAGTAAAACAGACTAATGAAAACAATACTAAGTTTTAAATAGGGTATAGCATGTGAGGATAATTCACAAAATAATAAAAACTCCATAAGAATTAAAGGAATTATAAAATAAAACAGTAGTACTTAAACTTGTTCATTAAATTAACAGAATAAAATTTTTTACTAAGTGATGCAAAAATCTGTGCATCACCAATGTGGAGTGAGAAAAACATTCTGAAAAGCAACTTAAAATATATTAAGACATTTTAGCATACTCAGATATTCTGTCTTCCTAATTTAACTCTAGGTACATTTCAGAAGAAAAAGATCATAAACTTGCAGGGAAAACATACAATAATAAAAAATGTGTAAATGATGATGCATGCATATAATAAAATATGTCTATATTAAACTCAAGATTATTAGGATTTTTTTTAATATTTGGAAAAAAATGTTTACAACATTTGAAATCTGTAAGTGTATTTACGTTACGGAGAGCAACCATGCTTGTGGTGCCTCCTGTGAATCACTACAACTTCTGATCACCTCCTTACCTGTCTATACACACTGCCAAAGAAAGGGAAATTCTTTGACCATATCCTGGCTGAGTTGGACCTCTTCATCTACAAATTGACCAGCAGAGAGCTCCTAGGGTATGCTGTTAGGCGCTGGGGTCCATGAAATACCATGTCTCAAATGGCTGCGTCATTCTGGGTAATGCCTCAACAAAAATTCTGCTAGGTAGAAGAGGCTATAAATGCCATAATGAGTGTCTAACTTGAGTGGAGAAGACTCTGAAGGTCAATGGTGTGAGTGGTGGCAGCAGCAGAAGAACACATGCTGAACAGAACCAATGGCAGATAGCAATTCCCATAGTGACAGTGTAAGAGAAGAAAAGAAGTTAGATCTTGCTCTAGTCTTAGTCTTCTGTGGCCTCCTAACTGCACTCCTCTTGATCATAAGTTGGCCTATGCTACATACTCTGAACCACGTGGTTCCAAAATATGGTGACCATATTCTTAACCTAGGATTTATGGGTTTTCTAAAACAAGTGGCTGCATTGATATTTCTGATTCAATTTCCTATCACTGGTGCAAAGACCTTTATAATTTTCTAAAGATTTACTATGTGAATAGAAGAATTATGCAATCTGTCCTGGTGAAGTGATTTTTAAATGGAAGCGTTTTGTCTAGACTGCAGGTCAGTTTCCTGACTTGATGTGAGCAGTGGGATGATCTTGATTTTGCCTATTCCAAAGGAAACTCTCAAATTCTTCTGAACATGAATGGAATAAATGAATTGGTGCCTTTTTTTTGGGGGGGGGGCAGGTTTTTAAGAAAGAGTACAAGAAGGTGTAATCACTAATCCTCAGCACTGAGGCATAGTGCCTAAGGCATTTGACTGCTAACAAGAACACTGGTGGTTCAAACCCACCAGCCATTCCTCAGAAGGAAGATTGGGCAATTTACCTTCTGTAGAGATACTTCTTCAGCAACCCAAGGAAGGGTCACTATGAATTGGAAACTACTCGACAGCAGTGAGTTTGGTTTTTTGGTTTGGGGCAGCACTGAGATAAAGCCTTAAAGTATTTTCCATATTACAAGGGGAAATTGCATGTAGGGTGTCCACAGACATTCATTTTTATGTAATCTTTGATCTTAACACTGACTCAGGGAAAGGAGAAAGTAAAGTGTGGAATTGATGGATCACCCAAACAAAAAGACCAGGATGATGGGAACAAGTTCTTGGGAGATTTATATGCAAAATTACAGTCAATGAATAGTATGAGTAGGATATTTTACAATGCTCATGTCTGTTTTCACTGTGGATCAGCTGTACTTACCTTTCCAGAATAAGATCACCTTTGAGAAAGTTGATGTGGGACATCACCCTAGAGTAACATCATTATGTGTTTTCATTTCAGTGTTGCCTCTGTTGCCCTTTGAACTAGTGTGCAGATACCATCCTAAGGACTGATTAATATTTGATTCTGATATGTACATTGTGGATCTTGTTGTATTTTATATAGTTTAATTGCAAGGGTTCAAACCTTAATGTGCTGTACTATATAAATATTTTTTGGATTTAGAACTGGTTAGCTGTCATATTTTGCTGTCAACATGGTTTGGGTGAGAAAATAACAAAAGACTAAGAACAGCTGAACAAAATGAAATGAATTTATCAAGCTGCAGAAAATGAAAATGGAGTGTGTGTAGAACAATGAAGTGCTATATGTGAGAAGGGAAAAATAAACTGCAGGTGGATTTGAAAAGTGTTACCTTGAGTTTACGAAATTATATTTTAAATGCTGAGGAAGTCTATGTATCTTCTAATTGAGAGAAGAGACATTTTTTTTGTATGATATGTGAAAAAAAAAGTGCAAAATCAGAAAACAAACTCACTATCATTGAGTCGGTTCTGACTCATAGTAATCCCAATTAGGTTTCCAAAGCTGTAAACCTTTATGGAAGCAGGCTACCTCGTCTTTTCTGAGGAGCACTTGGTGGGTTCCAACCACCAGGTTTTGGTTAGCAGCTAAGTGCCTTAACCACTAAATCAGTAGAGCAGTTTAAGATAATGTGAAAAAAAGTACCAATGGAATTCCTTTTCATGCTGGAAATAGATTTTAAATTGCCAGAAGTATTTTAGAACATAGGGCAACAAACCGTTCTTAGTTAAGCTATTAGGATTGTGATCCTAATTCTTTGTGTAATTAAATTCATAAAATTTTAGTTGCACAATAGTTTGTAAAAAATTCTGTCACCACTTTTGTGTAGGAAAGTGTGGACTATAATTAAGAAATATAAATTGTCAGGTATTTTAAATGTATGATAGCAAATATTCTAAGACTTATCTGTCAGTTTGCCTTACTGCGGTGGCTTGTGTGTTGCCGTGATGTTGGAAGCTATGCAACCAGTAACCAGTATTTCAAATACCAGCAGGGCCACCACTGTTGGACAGGATTTGGTGAGTTTTCCAGACTAGGCTAGGCTAGGAAGAAAGATGTGGCCAGCTCCATATCAGGGTAAAAAAAAAAAAAAAAAAAAAAAAGCCACTGAAAACCTTACCAATAGCAGGGAAACATTGAGCAATATAGCTCTAGAAGATAAGCCCCTCAGGTAGGAAGACTTTTAAAGTACTACTGTGGAAGAGCTGCCTCCTCAAAATAGAGTCAACACTAATGATGTAGATGGAAGAAACCTTTCTGGAAATTCATTTGCTGATGTTACATGACTCAAAATGAATAATCAGAACATGGAATGTACAAAGGTAGGGAAATTGGAAGTTGTCAAAAAGAAAATGCAATATCCTAGGCACTAGTAAGCTGAAATCAACTGATATTGGCCATTTTGTCACACAATCATATGGTTTACTATACCAGGAATGACAAATGGAAGAGGAATGGTGATCCATTCATCATCAAAAAAGAAATATTTCAGGCTCTTTGGGGAATATGACTGAATATTTAGACAACTACACAGAACCTCTACAACATAGAAATTGGAATCCAATTGACATAGATAATGATAATCCTGGAACCCTGAGCTTCATAGGGAAGAATAAAGAAGTGGATTAAATACGGATTAGCAGAGACTAGTAGAAGAAACTAACAGGAAATAAGAAGACAAATGGAGAGGTGGACTGTCGACTGGCCTTGTGGTGTGGTCATTTTGAATACTTACAAGCTTCACTCCAAGCCAGGCAGCAACTGAAGAATCAGCTCGACTTACTGAACACTGCATGGGCAACAGCACTGGTGGCTAATGTCTAGGAAGGTTCAATATTCCCATTGTTCCTTTTCTACCCCACACTTTCTCTTTGAATGGAAGTGTGGCAATCCCCATCCCCAACCACCTTCTGGACCACTGGGAATTCCATCCCAGTCTAGGCATCCTGCCACCAGCTGCCTTCTGGGCAAGAAGGAACTGGTCCTAAAACTAGGGACTCTGTTCAAAGTCACCTTTTTCCAGTAGGCACTTTTTCTAAGACCAGGTACCCTATACCCAGAAAACTATTAGTATAACAGGAACTTTTTTTTCTGGGAATGAGACCCTGCTCCAAGCTATTTTGAAGACACCAGGATTTTTTGTCTGGGACTAGACCCTTCCTTTTTGAGCCAGCTGGAGCTCCTTCTGGAACCAGGTGCCTTTATGTCAATCACCTTTAGAGCAGGGGGTACTTTTTCTGGGTCCAGGACCCCTGCTTTCAAACACCTTCTTGACCAGCAGGACCTCGTCTGACATTGAGCATCATAGCCCCATGCCTTCTTGGTAAATAGAAAATAATTCTGAAATCACCCTGCTCCCACCAGCATTTTGGGTTGGGAAGAAATTTGCTGAGGCAAGAAGCTCTACACCAAACCACTTTTAGGATGGCAAGAGCAAAGGTCTGTGTCCAGGTGTCCTTTGAGACACCAGAAACTACTGTCTGAGTCCAGACACCTTATCCCCAGCTGCATTTTGAGCAGGCAGGAATTCATTCTGAAGCCAAGTCCCTTGCTCCCACTGCCTATTGAGCCAGCAGGTATTTTTCCCAGGCCAAGGAAGCCTGAAACTAGACGTCTTCTGGGTCACCAGGAACTCATCTGAGATCAGGCACCCTGCCCTCTGTTCCCTTATGGGTAGGCTGGAACTAGTACTAGGGCCAGGGGACCTGCCTCGCTGCCTCCTTTGGGCAGGAGAAACACAGCCTGGGAATCCTGGTCCTTAGTTTTGTTATTATTTGTTTGTTTTCTTAAATTTACTCTTTTTCTTCCTCCTTTCTTTTTATTTTTTTCTGTTTCTCTTTTCTGGTTCTTGTATTTTTTGCATTTTCCCAGTGCCCAACTTTTCTCTATTTTTTCTTCTTTTTTTCTTATTCTTCTCTTCCCTTGTTTTTCTACATGCATTTTTCTATTTTTCTTTATTATTATTTTTTCTCTTGTTCTGTTATCTACTCCATGATATTGTTTTTTCTTTTTCTTTTTCTCTTAGTCCTTTATTTTTTCATTTTTATTTTTTTTTATTTATTGTTTTTCCATTGTGTGGATCTGTTTGTTTATGTAGTTTGTGCTTTTTGTTCTATTGTTTTTATTTTTTTTGGTGTTTTTGTATTTTTGTGTCCCACCAAGTAGGAGACAGCAACAATGCTCACATGACACAACCACATCCACATCTCTGCTGCTCCCATACCAACTGATAAATTATAGATGACAGCCAATGACAGCCCAGTTAACTCTCCACTGCTCTATATAAACAGTTAATGGAGATCTGTGAACACCTTTTCATTCTTTATCATACCCACCAGGAGGCAGGTGGTGAGTGCCTAAGTGTTACCATGCTAGTGAAAGAGTTGAAAACCAATAGTCCTGCTCACTGAGATAAATAAAAACAATAAAACAACAACAAGAAAAATTCCTGAGTAAATCACAACAACATACAAAACAAGCAATCACCAATTAAATATAATTGCAATGGCATCACACTGACACAGAGACAACTGACCATCCAGTTCACAAAAAGAAGCAAGATAAAGTGGTAAAAAACATATCTCTAGGATACAGGGACAGAAAAATTTCCCTGAAGAAATAGTAGCATTGGAACTATGTGATAACAAATTTAAAAAAAAAAAAAATTATATTTAGTCATCCTCAAATGATTGACAGACAGTTTAAGAAAAGCACAGACAACATCAAGGAAAACTCTGACAAAAGTAAAGAAACAACAGACACAATTCTAGAATGATTTAGGAAAACAATACAAAAATAAACTGAAAAGATCAATGAAAAGTTAGAAACTATACAAAAATAGAAATCCAGAAGAGTATTTCTAAGATTTCTGAAATAGATAACACATTAAAAAGGCAAATGAATAGAATCCAATCAATAGAAGACAGAATTAGTGAAATAGAAGACAAATTTCTCAATACTATTTTGTTAAGGAATCAACCAGAAAAAAAAGATCAAACCAGAAACAAAACGAAGAAGGCTTAGACTTGTGTGGGGCATCATCAAAAGGAATAACTTCCATGTGATTGGATTACCAGAACAAGAAGAGACAAATAAAACCACAGGGAAAATTGTAGATTTGCTGGAAGAGAGCTTTCCTAATATGAAAAATGAAAAAATAACTATTTGAGAAGTTTAATGAATCCAAAATAGGATAATCAATCATACCCAAATAAAAGACAAAGAAAGAATCTGATAAGCAGCATATGAGAACAAAAAGTTACATACAAAGAGCAACTAATAAGACTAACTCTGATTTCTCAACAGAAACCATGCAGGCAAGAAGGCAATGAGATAACATGTATAAAATCCTGAAAGAAAAAGAATTGCCAAGCAAACATGATATATTGTTCTAGTTATTGCTAGGTGCTTTTGAGTCATCTCCAAGTCATAGCCACTCTATGTACAATAGAATGCAACAGGGCTTGGTCATGCACCATCTTCACAATCCTTGCTGTACCTGCCCAATCATTGCAGTCACTGAGTCAATCCATACTCTTGAGGGTCTTACCGTTTTTCACTGACCCTCTACCAAACATGTTATTCTTCTCCAGGAAACAGTCCATTCTGACAATATGACCAAAGGGGGTGAGACGTAGTCTGGCCATTATATCTTACAGGAAGGATTCTGGCTGGACTCTTTCCAGGACAGATTCACACATTTTTCAGGCCGTCCCTGGTATTTTCAGTATTCTTCACCAACACTGCCATTCAACAGCATCAATTCTTCTTTGGTCTTCCTTCATTGTCCAGCTTTCACATACATATGAAAAAACAAAACAAAACAAAACTCACTGTCATTGAGTCAATTCTGACTCATCATGACCCCATTGTGTTTCCAAGGCTGTAAATCTTTACAGAAGTAGATTGTCCCATCTTCCTTTCAAAGAGAAGCTAGTGGGTTTGAACCACTGACCTTCTGGTTAGCAGCCAAGTGACTTATCTACTATGCCACCAGAGCTCTACATACATATGAGCAACTGAAAATACCATGACTTGGGTTGTTATTGTTGTTCTGTGCTGTTGAGTCAGGCCCGACTCATAGCGACCCCTCCTTCAGTTTCCAAGGCAGTATCACTACAGAAGTAGATTGCCCCATCTTCCTTCTGAGGAGTGGCTGGTGGGTTTGAACCGCCAGCCTTCTGGTTAGCAGTCAAGT